>NW_026046586.1:0-46266 GCF_023864275.1 Schistocerca cancellata
CTTGGAAGGCAACTATGCTGACCATTACACCACCACCGCACAGTTCCCTTCCGCGCCTCGCGAGCCGCGCTGTGTCTGCTTCCCGCCTGTCAGCGGCGCCTGAAGGTGGTCGTAGCTGTAGGCGCGTTACGGGGTAGGCGAGCTCATCCAGGCAGCGTCTCTACGCACATTTCGCGTCCTTTGGCAAGAGTCGTCGCGTGCGTGCGCCGCAAGAGTACTTAGACGATCATTTTTAAGCAGTGCAGTGCAGGATTCAGCGTCTGTAGCATTCTCTCGAGAGGATGCGACGGCGCTGGACGGCAGTCCCACTTTCCCCTCAGACGTTTGCAGCGGAAAGCAGCAGGAAGCTGTGAACTAGCTGAGCATCGGTGGTTCAGTGGTAGAATGCTCGCCTGCCACGCGGGCGGCCCGGGTTCGATTCCCGGCCGATGCATCATTTTGCTTTTCCCGCGGTGCCGTGTGACTTGCGCGCTTGAGATGCACGATCCACAAGAATGTATAGCGGGATTCCCTTGAGAAGAAACGAGAACGCAGCACGCGCGGTTCCCCACTCGGACGCTCGCGTCATGTTCTACGGACTGGCGTCGGCCTGGCCTCACAAGTTGCTGTGTCCAGGTGCCTCCGAGGCACTGAACTTGAACGACGGGGAGTGCTGCCTATGGTTGCAAAAGCTGCAGCAACACCGCAATCAACTGGGCCGGCAATGCACGTGTAGCAACAGAACGCGTTAACCACGAAGTAGTGTATCTCTGCGTCTAACATTGGGTACGCTGCTTACCCAGTTTCCAGGACCAGCAGTCTCCCCCCGTCCCCCTGCCTCGGTAGCGCAGTAGGCAGCGCGTAAGTCTCGTAATTTTAAGGTCGTGAGTTCGATTCTCACCCGGGGCATTTAATTTTCTGTGAGTCACGGTGGTGCTGTCGCTAGGGCTCGAACTTATTTCTTGTTTGTTATCCACAACGTTTCAACGCTTCAGCGAGAAAATGTTTACTTCCTGTTATTGATACTTACAGCTTTCCTTTTCCTCTTCTCCCAGTAGAGCAAGAAGCCAAATGCATTGCTCTGAGACTTTTGAGGTGCGCGCCTTGCCAGTCAGTATGCGCAAAGACGCTCGCAAAGAGAGAAGGGTGCCGACGTGGGACTCGGCACGAAATGTGCGAGAGACCATCCGATCCGTCCAACGAACGCCGAACTCCGGTGTGGTCTAGTGGCTAGGATACCTGGCTTTCACCCAGGAGGCCCGGGTTCGATTCCCGGTACCGGAACGGAATTTTTTCCACACGAATCGTCTCAAGTTTCAGCTGTGCGTGCTGCCGTTTCCCGTCCTGCTCGCAATTCAGCTACTGTTTCATGACCGCCAGCAGAACATGGACGAGCGGAGCAGGCACACGGTGACCCTAGAAGTGGCGTGTGGCTTCATGCCACGTGTTTCCAGCGTAGGGCTGAGCAACCGTCCGCGTCGAGGCCCGTTAGCTCAGTTGGTTAGAGCGTCGTGCTAATAACGCGAAGGTCGTGGGTTCGATCCCCCCACGGGCCAGTACGCTTTTACTACTACGAAAAGGCAGCGCCGATTTCAGCTGGCGAGTGTGATGACCAAAAGATCATCGCCCTGCGTGGACGTTGACAGAGGATCCGAACCCGACTTGTCGGCAAGCGCTACAGCATTCGCTCGGCAATGGCCACAATATGTTGAATACGCTGGTTCTGATACGGCAAAGAGAAAACGAAAGAAAATGTCCGATTGCCGACGTGTAACAACTTTGGCCCTTGTCAGTGCTTGGGCGGGTGACCGCATGGGAACACAGGGTACTGTTGGCAATTTTGCTTCCTATTTGTCTTTCTCCTTTCTTTTCGCAGCTGCAGCCCGATTCAGTCAGGGAGACGCCACCGTGTAATGAAGCGGCGTGCTGTGTGTCCACCGCCTCGCCTCTCCTTGCCTCTCTCAGTCGTTTCTCGTGCTTGTCGTGTTGATATAGGCCGACTGGAGAGCGTCAGCTCTCGCGTCAGCTGAGCAAAGTCGAGACAAGTCGAGACTCAAGGGGAATCGACGCACACGCTATAGGGTGGCCTGCAGCGAGTAAGATGGGGAAAGAAACATTAATTTAAGGACGCGTGGCAAAAGTACTTATACGCAAAAGTAAAAGCCTGCTGCGGTGGCCGGGAATCGAACCCGGATCAACTGCTTGGAAGGCAACTATGCTGACCATTACACCACCACCGCACAGTTCCCTTCCGCGCCTCGCGAGCCGCGCTGTGTCTGCTTCCCGCCTGTCAGCGGCGCCTGAAGGTGGTCGTAGCTGTAGGCGCGTTACGGGGTAGGCGAGCTCATCCAGGCAGCGTCTCTACGCACATTTCGCGTCCTTTGGCAAGAGTCGTCGCGTGCGTGCGCCGCAAGAGTACTTAGACGATCATTTTTAAGCAGTGCAGTGCAGGATTCAGCGTCTGTAGCATTCTCTCGAGAGGATGCGACGGCGCTGGACGGCAGTCCCACTTTCCCCTCAGACGTTTGCAGCGGAAAGCAGCAGGAAGCTGTGAACTAACTGAGCATCGGTGGTTCAGTGGTAGAATGCTCGCCTGCCACGCGGGCGGCCCGGGTTCGATTCCCGGCCGATGCATCATTTTGCTTTTCCCGCGGTGCCGTGTGACTTGCGCGCTTGAGATGCACGATCCACAAGAATGTATAGCGGGATTCCCTTGAGAAGAAACGAGAACGCAGCACGCGCGGTTCCCCACTCGGACGCTCGCGTCATGTTCTACGGACTGGCGTCGGCCTGGCCTCACAAGTTGCTGTGTCCAGGTGCCTCCGAGGCACTGAACTTGAACGACGGGGAGTGCTGCCTATGGTTGCAAAAGCTGCAGCAACACCGCAATCAACTGGGCCGGCAATGCACGTGTAGCAACAGAACGCGTTAACCACGAAGTAGTGTATCTCTGCGTCTAACATTGGGTACGCTGCTTACCCAGTTTCCAGGACCAGCAGTCTCCCCCCGTCCCCCTGCCTCGGTAGCGCAGTAGGCAGCGCGTAAGTCTCGTAATTTTAAGGTCGTGAGTTCGATTCTCACCCGGGGCATTTAATTTTCTGTGAGTCACGGTGGTGCTGTCGCTAGGGCTCGAACTTATTTCTTGTTTGTTATCCACAACGTTTCAACGCTTCAGCGAGAAAATGTTTACTTCCTGTTATTGATACTTACAGCTTTCCTTTTCCTCTTCTCCCAGTAGAGCAAGAAGCCAAATGCATTGCTCTGAGACTTTTGAGGTGCGCGCCTTGCCAGTCAGTATGCGCAAAGACGCTCGCAAAGAGAGAAGGGTGCCGACGTGGGACTCGGCACGAAATGTGCGAGAGACCATCCGATCCGTCCAACGAACGCCGAACTCCGGTGTGGTCTAGTGGCTAGGATACCTGGCTTTCACCCAGGAGGCCCGGGTTCGATTCCCGGTACCGGAACGGAATTTTTTCCACACGAATCGTCTCAAGTTTCAGCTGTGCGTGCTGCCGTTTCCCGTCCTGCTCGCAATTCAGCTACTGTTTCATGACCGCCAGCAGAACATGGACGAGCGGAGCAGGCACACGGTGACCCTAGAAGTGGCGTGTGGCTTCATGCCACGTGTTTCCAGCGTAGGGCTGAGCAACCGTCCGCGTCGAGGCCCGTTAGCTCAGTTGGTTAGAGCGTCGTGCTAATAACGCGAAGGTCGTGGGTTCGATCCCCCCACGGGCCAGTACGCTTTTACTACTACGAAAAGGCAGCGCCGATTTCAGCTGGCGAGTGTGATGACCAAAAGATCATCGCCCTGCGTGGACGTTGACAGAGGATCCGAACCCGACTTGTCGGCAAGCGCTACAGCATTCGCTCGGCAATGGCCACAATATGTTGAATACGCTGGTTCTGATACGGCAAAGAGAAAACGAAAGAAAATGTCCGATTGCCGACGTGTAACAACTTTGGCCCTTGTCAGTGCTTGGGCGGGTGACCGCATGGGAACACAGGGTACTGTTGGCAATTTTGCTTCCTATTTGTCTTTCTCCTTTCTTTTCGCAGCTGCAGCCCGATTCAGTCAGGGAGACGCCACCGTGTAATGAAGCGGCGTGCTGTGTGTCCACCGCCTCGCCTCTCCTTGCCTCTCTCAGTCGTTTCTCGTGCTTGTCGTGTTGATATAGGCCGACTGGAGAGCGTCAGCTCTCGCGTCAGCTGAGCAAAGTCGAGACAAGTCGAGACTCAAGGGGAATCGACGCACACGCTATAGGGTGGCCTGCAGCGAGTAAGATGGGGAAAGAAACATTAATTTAAGGACGCGTGGCAAAAGTACTTATACGCAAAAGTAAAAGCCTGCTGCGGTGGCCGGGAATCGAACCCGGATCAACTGCTTGGAAGGCAACTATGCTGACCATTACACCACCACCGCACAGTTCCCTTCCGCGCCTCGCGAGCCGCGCTGTGTCTGCTTCCCGCCTGTCAGCGGCGCCTGAAGGTGGTCGTAGCTGTAGGCGCGTTACGGGGTAGGCGAGCTCATCCAGGCAGCGTCTCTACGCACATTTCGCGTCCTTTGGCAAGAGTCGTCGCGTGCGTGCGCCGCAAGAGTACTTAGACGATCATTTTTAAGCAGTGCAGTGCAGGATTCAGCGTCTGTAGCATTCTCTCGAGAGGATGCGACGGCGCTGGACGGCAGTCCCACTTTCCCCTCAGACGTTTGCAGCGGAAAGCAGCAGGAAGCTGTGAACTAGCTGAGCATCGGTGGTTCAGTGGTAGAATGCTCGCCTGCCACGCGGGCGGCCCGGGTTCGATTCCCGGCCGATGCATCATTTTGCTTTTCCCGCGGTGCCGTGTGACTTGCGCGCTTGAGATGCACGATCCACAAGAATGTATAGCGGGATTCCCTTGAGAAGAAACGAGAACGCAGCACGCGCGGTTCCCCACTCGGACGCTCGCGTCATGTTCTACGGACTGGCGTCGGCCTGGCCTCACAAGTTGCTGTGTCCAGGTGCCTCCGAGGCACTGAACTTGAACGACGGGGAGTGCTGCCTATGGTTGCAAAAGCTGCAGCAACACCGCAATCAACTGGGCCGGCAATGCACGTGTAGCAACAGAACGCGTTAACCACGAAGTAGTGTATCTCTGCGTCTAACATTGGGTACGCTGCTTACCCAGTTTCCAGGACCAGCAGTCTCCCCCCGTCCCCCTGCCTCGGTAGCGCAGTAGGCAGCGCGTAAGTCTCGTAATTTTAAGGTCGTGAGTTCGATTCTCACCCGGGGCATTTAATTTTCTGTGAGTCACGGTGGTGCTGTCGCTAGGGCTCGAACTTATTTCTTGTTTGTTATCCACAACGTTTCAACGCTTCAGCGAGAAAATGTTTACTTCCTGTTATTGATACTTACAGCTTTCCTTTTCCTCTTCTCCCAGTAGAGCAAGAAGCCAAATGCATTGCTCTGAGACTTTTGAGGTGCGCGCCTTGCCAGTCAGTATGCGCAAAGACGCTCGCAAAGAGAGAAGGGTGCCGACATGGGACTCGGCACGAAATGTGCGAGAGACCATCCGATCCGTCCAACGAACGCCGAACTCCGGTGTGGTCTAGTGGCTAGGATACCTGGCTTTCACCCAGGAGGCCCGGGTTCGATTCCCGGTACCGGAACGGAATTTTTTCCACACGAATCGTCTCAAGTTTCAGCTGTGCGTGCTGCCGTTTCCCGTCCTGCTCGCAATTCAGCTACTGTTTCATGACCGCCAGCAGAACATGGACGAGCGGAGCAGGCACACGGTGACCCTAGAAGTGGCGTGTGGCTTCATGCCACGTGTTTCCAGCGTAGGGCTGAGCAACCGTCCGCGTCGAGGCCCGTTAGCTCAGTTGGTTAGAGCGTCGTGCTAATAACGCGAAGGTCGTGGGTTCGATCCCCCCACGGGCCAGTACGCTTTTACTACTACGAAAAGGCAGCGCCGATTTCAGCTGGCGAGTGTGATGACCAAAAGATCATCGCCCTGCGTGGACGTTGACAGAGGATCCGAACCCGACTTGTCGGCAAGCGCTACAGCATTCGCTCGGCAATGGCCACAATATGTTGAATACGCTGGTTCTGATACGGCAAAGAGAAAACGAAAGAAAATGTCCGATTGCCGACGTGTAACAACTTTGGCCCTTGTCAGTGCTTGGGCGGGTGACCGCATGGGAACACAGGGTACTGTTGGCAATTTTGCTTCCTATTTGTCTTTCTCCTTTCTTTTCGCAGCTGCAGCCCGATTCAGTCAGGGAGACGCCACCGTGTAATGAAGCGGCGTGCTGTGTGTCCACCGCCTCGCCTCTCCTTGCCTCTCTCAGTCGTTTCTCGTGCTTGTCGTGTTGATATAGGCCGACTGGAGAGCGTCAGCTCTCGCGTCAGCTGAGCAAAGTCGAGACAAGTCGAGACTCAAGGGGAATCGACGCACACGCTATAGGGTGGCCTGCAGCGAGTAAGATGGGGAAAGAAACATTAATTTAAGGACGCGTGGCAAAAGTACTTATACGCAAAAGTAAAAGCCTGCTGCGGTGGCCGGGAATCGAACCCGGATCAACTGCTTGGAAGGCAACTATGCTGACCATTACACCACCACCGCACAGTTCCCTTCCGCGCCTCGCGAGCCGCGCTGTGTCTGCTTCCCGCCTGTCAGCGGCGCCTGAAGGTGGTCGTAGCTGTAGGCGCGTTACGGGGTAGGCGAGCTCATCCAGGCAGCGTCTCTACGCACATTTCGCGTCCTTTGGCAAGAGTCGTCGCGTGCGTGCGCCGCAAGAGTACTTAGACGATCATTTTTAAGCAGTGCAGTGCAGGATTCAGCGTCTGTAGCATTCTCTCGAGAGGATGCGACGGCGCTGGACGGCAGTCCCACTTTCCCCTCAGACGTTTGCAGCGGAAAGCAGCAGGAAGCTGTGAACTAACTGAGCATCGGTGGTTCAGTGGTAGAATGCTCGCCTGCCACGCGGGCGGCCCGGGTTCGATTCCCGGCCGATGCATCATTTTGCTTTTCCCGCGGTGCCGTGTGACTTGCGCGCTTGAGATGCACGATCCACAAGAATGTATAGCGGGATTCCCTTGAGAAGAAACGAGAACGCAGCACGCGCGGTTCCCCACTCGGACGCTCGCGTCATGTTCTACGGACTGGCGTCGGCCTGGCCTCACAAGTTGCTGTGTCCAGGTGCCTCCGAGGCACTGAACTTGAACGACGGGGAGTGCTGCCTATGGTTGCAAAAGCTGCAGCAACACCGCAATCAACTGGGCCGGCAATGCACGTGTAGCAACAGAACGCGTTAACCACGAAGTAGTGTATCTCTGCGTCTAACATTGGGTACGCTGCTTACCCAGTTTCCAGGACCAGCAGTCTCCCCCCGTCCCCCTGCCTCGGTAGCGCAGTAGGCAGCGCGTAAGTCTCGTAATTTTAAGGTCGTGAGTTCGATTCTCACCCGGGGCATTTAATTTTCTGTGAGTCACGGTGGTGCTGTCGCTAGGGCTCGAACTTATTTCTTGTTTGTTATCCACAACGTTTCAACGCTTCAGCGAGAAAATGTTTACTTCCTGTTATTGATACTTACAGCTTTCCTTTTCCTCTTCTCCCAGTAGAGCAAGAAGCCAAATGCATTGCTCTGAGACTTTTGAGGTGCGCGCCTTGCCAGTCAGTATGCGCAAAGACGCTCGCAAAGAGAGAAGGGTGCCGACGTGGGACTCGGCACGAAATGTGCGAGAGACCATCCGATCCGTCCAACGAACGCCGAACTCCGGTGTGGTCTAGTGGCTAGGATACCTGGCTTTCACCCAGGAGGCCCGGGTTCGATTCCCGGTACCGGAACGGAATTTTTTCCACACGAATCGTCTCAAGTTTCAGCTGTGCGTGCTGCCGTTTCCCGTCCTGCTCGCAATTCAGCTACTGTTTCATGACCGCCAGCAGAACATGGACGAGCGGAGCAGGCACACGGTGACCCTAGAAGTGGCGTGTGGCTTCATGCCACGTGTTTCCAGCGTAGGGCTGAGCAACCGTCCGCGTCGAGGCCCGTTAGCTCAGTTGGTTAGAGCGTCGTGCTAATAACGCGAAGGTCGTGGGTTCGATCCCCCCACGGGCCAGTACGCTTTTACTACTACGAAAAGGCAGCGCCGATTTCAGCTGGCGAGTGTGATGACCAAAAGATCATCGCCCTGCGTGGACGTTGACAGAGGATCCGAACCCGACTTGTCGGCAAGCGCTACAGCATTCGCTCGGCAATGGCCACAATATGTTGAATACGCTGGTTCTGATACGGCAAAGAGAAAACGAAAGAAAATGTCCGATTGCCGACGTGTAACAACTTTGGCCCTTGTCAGTGCTTGGGCGGGTGACCGCATGGGAACACAGGGTACTGTTGGCAATTTTGCTTCCTATTTGTCTTTCTCCTTTCTTTTCGCAGCTGCAGCCCGATTCAGTCAGGGAGACGCCACCGTGTAATGAAGCGGCGTGCTGTGTGTCCACCGCCTCGCCTCTCCTTGCCTCTCTCAGTCGTTTCTCGTGCTTGTCGTGTTGATATAGGCCGACTGGAGAGCGTCAGCTCTCGCGTCAGCTGAGCAAAGTCGAGACAAGTCGAGACTCAAGGGGAATCGACGCACACGCTATAGGGTGGCCTGCAGCGAGTAAGATGGGGAAAGAAACATTAATTTAAGGACGCGTGGCAAAAGTACTTATACGCAAAAGTAAAAGCCTGCTGCGGTGGCCGGGAATCGAACCCGGATCAACTGCTTGGAAGGCAACTATGCTGACCATTACACCACCACCGCACAGTTCCCTTCCGCGCCTCGCGAGCCGCGCTGTGTCTGCTTCCCGCCTGTCAGCGGCGCCTGAAGGTGGTCGTAGCTGTAGGCGCGTTACGGGGTAGGCGAGCTCATCCAGGCAGCGTCTCTACGCACATTTCGCGTCCTTTGGCAAGAGTCGTCGCGTGCGTGCGCCGCAAGAGTACTTAGACGATCATTTTTAAGCAGTGCAGTGCAGGATTCAGCGTCTGTAGCATTCTCTCGAGAGGATGCGACGGCGCTGGACGGCAGTCCCACTTTCCCCTCAGACGTTTGCAGCGGAAAGCAGCAGGAAGCTGTGAACTAGCTGAGCATCGGTGGTTCAGTGGTAGAATGCTCGCCTGCCACGCGGGCGGCCCGGGTTCGATTCCCGGCCGATGCATCATTTTGCTTTTCCCGCGGTGCCGTGTGACTTGCGCGCTTGAGATGCACGATCCACAAGAATGTATAGCGGGATTCCCTTGAGAAGAAACGAGAACGCAGCACGCGCGGTTCCCCACTCGGACGCTCGCGTCATGTTCTACGGACTGGCGTCGGCCTGGCCTCACAAGTTGCTGTGTCCAGGTGCCTCCGAGGCACTGAACTTGAACGACGGGGAGTGCTGCCTATGGTTGCAAAAGCTGCAGCAACACCGCAATCAACTGGGCCGGCAATGCACGTGTAGCAACAGAACGCGTTAACCACGAAGTAGTGTATCTCTGCGTCTAACATTGGGTACGCTGCTTACCCAGTTTCCAGGACCAGCAGTCTCCCCCCGTCCCCCTGCCTCGGTAGCGCAGTAGGCAGCGCGTAAGTCTCGTAATTTTAAGGTCGTGAGTTCGATTCTCACCCGGGGCATTTAATTTTCTGTGAGTCACGGTGGTGCTGTCGCTAGGGCTCGAACTTATTTCTTGTTTGTTATCCACAACGTTTCAACGCTTCAGCGAGAAAATGTTTACTTCCTGTTATTGATACTTACAGCTTTCCTTTTCCTCTTCTCCCAGTAGAGCAAGAAGCCAAATGCATTGCTCTGAGACTTTTGAGGTGCGCGCCTTGCCAGTCAGTATGCGCAAAGACGCTCGCAAAGAGAGAAGGGTGCCGACGTGGGACTCGGCACGAAATGTGCGAGAGACCATCCGATCCGTCCAACGAACGCCGAACTCCGGTGTGGTCTAGTGGCTAGGATACCTGGCTTTCACCCAGGAGGCCCGGGTTCGATTCCCGGTACCGGAACGGAATTTTTTCCACACGAATCGTCTCAAGTTTCAGCTGTGCGTGCTGCCGTTTCCCGTCCTGCTCGCAATTCAGCTACTGTTTCATGACCGCCAGCAGAACATGGACGAGCGGAGCAGGCACACGGTGACCCTAGAAGTGGCGTGTGGCTTCATGCCACGTGTTTCCAGCGTAGGGCTGAGCAACCGTCCGCGTCGAGGCCCGTTAGCTCAGTTGGTTAGAGCGTCGTGCTAATAACGCGAAGGTCGTGGGTTCGATCCCCCCACGGGCCAGTACGCTTTTACTACTACGAAAAGGCAGCGCCGATTTCAGCTGGCGAGTGTGATGACCAAAAGATCATCGCCCTGCGTGGACGTTGACAGAGGATCCGAACCCGACTTGTCGGCAAGCGCTACAGCATTCGCTCGGCAATGGCCACAATATGTTGAATACGCTGGTTCTGATACGGCAAAGAGAAAACGAAAGAAAATGTCCGATTGCCGACGTGTAACAACTTTGGCCCTTGTCAGTGCTTGGGCGGGTGACCGCATGGGAACACAGGGTACTGTTGGCAATTTTGCTTCCTATTTGTCTTTCTCCTTTCTTTTCGCAGCTGCAGCCCGATTCAGTCAGGGAGACGCCACCGTGTAATGAAGCGGCGTGCTGTGTGTCCACCGCCTCGCCTCTCCTTGCCTCTCTCAGTCGTTTCTCGTGCTTGTCGTGTTGATATAGGCCGACTGGAGAGCGTCAGCTCTCGCGTCAGCTGAGCAAAGTCGAGACAAGTCGAGACTCAAGGGGAATCGACGCACACGCTATAGGGTGGCCTGCAGCGAGTAAGATGGGGAAAGAAACATTAATTTAAGGACGCGTGGCAAAAGTACTTATACGCAAAAGTAAAAGCCTGCTGCGGTGGCCGGGAATCGAACCCGGATCAACTGCTTGGAAGGCAACTATGCTGACCATTACACCACCACCGCACAGTTCCCTTCCGCGCCTCGCGAGCCGCGCTGTGTCTGCTTCCCGCCTGTCAGCGGCGCCTGAAGGTGGTCGTAGCTGTAGGCGCGTTACGGGGTAGGCGAGCTCATCCAGGCAGCGTCTCTACGCACATTTCGCGTCCTTTGGCAAGAGTCGTCGCGTGCGTGCGCCGCAAGAGTACTTAGACGATCATTTTTAAGCAGTGCAGTGCAGGATTCAGCGTCTGTAGCATTCTCTCGAGAGGATGCGACGGCGCTGGACGGCAGTCCCACTTTCCCCTCAGACGTTTGCAGCGGAAAGCAGCAGGAAGCTGTGAACTAACTGAGCATCGGTGGTTCAGTGGTAGAATGCTCGCCTGCCACGCGGGCGGCCCGGGTTCGATTCCCGGCCGATGCATCATTTTGCTTTTCCCGCGGTGCCGTGTGACTTGCGCGCTTGAGATGCACGATCCACAAGAATGTATAGCGGGATTCCCTTGAGAAGAAACGAGAACGCAGCACGCGCGGTTCCCCACTCGGACGCTCGCGTCATGTTCTACGGACTGGCGTCGGCCTGGCCTCACAAGTTGCTGTGTCCAGGTGCCTCCGAGGCACTGAACTTGAACGACGGGGAGTGCTGCCTATGGTTGCAAAAGCTGCAGCAACACCGCAATCAACTGGGCCGGCAATGCACGTGTAGCAACAGAACGCGTTAACCACGAAGTAGTGTATCTCTGCGTCTAACATTGGGTACGCTGCTTACCCAGTTTCCAGGACCAGCAGTCTCCCCCCGTCCCCCTGCCTCGGTAGCGCAGTAGGCAGCGCGTAAGTCTCGTAATTTTAAGGTCGTGAGTTCGATTCTCACCCGGGGCATTTAATTTTCTGTGAGTCTCGGTGGTGCTGTCGCTAGGGCTCGAACTTATTTCTTGTTTGTTTATCCACAACGTTTCAACGCTTCAGCGAGAAAATGTTTACTTCCTGTTATTGATACTTACAGCTTTCCTTTTCCTCTTCTCCCAGTAGAGCAAGAAGCCAAATGCATTGCTCTGAGACTTTTGAGGTGCGCGCCTTGCCAGTCAGGTATGCGCAAAGACGCTCGCAAAGAGAGAAGGGTGCCGACGTGGGACTCGGCACGAAATGTGCGAGAGACCATCCGATCCGTCCAACGAACGCCGAACTCCGGTGTGGTCTAGTGGCTAGGATACCTGGCTTTCACCCAGGAGGCCCGGGTTCGATTCCCGGTACCGGAACGGAATTTTTTCCACACGAATCGTCTCAAGTTTCAGCTGTGCGTGCTGCCGTTTTCCCGTCCTGCTCGCAATTCAGCTACTGTTTCATGACCGCCAGCAGAACATGGACGAGCGGAGCAGGCACACGGTGACCCTAGAAGTGGCGTGTGGCTTCATGCCACGTGTTTCCAGCGTAGGGCTGAGCAACCGTCCGCGTCGAGGCCCGTTAGCTCAGTTGGTTAGAGCGTCGTGCTAATAACGCGAAGGTCGTGGGTTCGATCCCCCCACGGGCCAGTACGCTTTTACTACTACGAAAAGGCAGCGCCGATTTCAGCTGGCGAGTGTGATGACCAAAAGATCATCGCCCTGCGTGGACGTTGACAGAGGATCCGAACCCGACTTGTCGGCAAGCGCTACAGCATTCGCTCGGCAATGGCCACAATATGTTGAATACGCTGGTTCTGATACGGCAAAGAGAAAACGAAAGAAAATGTCCGATTGCCGACGTGTAACAACTTGGCCCTTGTCAGTGCTTGGGCGGGACCGCATGGGAACACAGGGTACTGTTGGCAATTTTGCTTCCTATTTGTCTTTCTCCTTTCTTTTCGCAGCTGCAGCCCGATTCAGTCAGGGAGACGCCACCGTGTAATGAAGCGGCGTGCTGTGTGTCCACCGCCTCGCCTCTCCTTGCCTCTCTCAGTCGTTTCTCGTGCTTGTCGTGTTGATATAGGCCGACTGGAGAGCGTCAGCTCTCGCGTCAGCTGAGCAAAGTCGAGACAAGTCGAGACTCAAGGGGAATCGACGCACACGCTATAGGGTGGCCTGCAGCGAGTAAGATGGGGAAAGAAACATTAATTTAAGGACGCGTGGCAAAAGTACTTATACGCAAAAGTAAAAGCCTGCTGCGGTGGCCGGGAATCGAACCCGGATCAACTGCTTGGAAGGCAACTATGCTGACCATTACACCACCACCGCACAGTTCCCTTCCGCGCCTCGCGAGCCGCGCTGTGTCTGCTTCCCGCCTGTCAGCGGCGCCTGAAGGTGGTCGTAGCTGTAGGCGCGTTACGGGGTAGGCGAGCTCATCCAGGCAGCGTCTCTACGCACATTTCGCGTCCTTTGGCAAGAGTCGTCGCGTGCGTGCGCCGCAAGAGTACTTAGACGATCATTTTTAAGCAGTGCAGTGCAGGATTCAGCGTCTGTAGCATTCTCTCGAGAGGATGCGACGGCGCTGGACGGCAGTCCCACTTTCCCCTCAGACGTTTGCAGCGGAAAGCAGCAGGAAGCTGTGAACTAGCTGAGCATCGGTGGTTCAGTGGTAGAATGCTCGCCTGCCACGCGGGCGGCCCGGGTTCGATTCCCGGCCGATGCATCATTTTGCTTTTCCCGCGGTGCCGTGTGACTTGCGCGCTTGAGATGCACGATCCACAAGAATGTATAGCGGGATTCCCTTGAGAAGAAACGAGAACGCAGCACGCGCGGTTCCCCACTCGGACGCTCGCGTCATGTTCTACGGACTGGCGTCGGCCTGGCCTCACAAGTTGCTGTGTCCAGGTGCCTCCGAGGCACTGAACTTGAACGACGGGGAGTGCTGCCTATGGTTGCAAAAGCTGCAGCAACACCGCAATCAACTGGGCCGGCAATGCACGTGTAGCAACAGAACGCGTTAACCACGAAGTAGTGTATCTCTGCGTCTAACATTGGGTACGCTGCTTACCCAGTTTCCAGGACCAGCAGTCTCCCCCCGTCCCCCTGCCTCGGTAGCGCAGTAGGCAGCGCGTAAGTCTCGTAATTTTAAGGTCGTGAGTTCGATTCTCACCCGGGGCATTTAATTTTCTGTGAGTCACGGTGGTGCTGTCGCTAGGGCTCGAACTTATTTCTTGTTTGTTATCCACAACGTTTCAACGCTTCAGCGAGAAAATGTTTACTTCCTGTTATTGATACTTACAGCTTTCCTTTTCCTCTTCTCCCAGTAGAGCAAGAAGCCAAATGCATTGCTCTGAGACTTTTGAGGTGCGCGCCTTGCCAGTCAGTATGCGCAAAGACGCTCGCAAAGAGAGAAGGGTGCCGACATGGGACTCGGCACGAAATGTGCGAGAGACCATCCGATCCGTCCAACGAACGCCGAACTCCGGTGTGGTCTAGTGGCTAGGATACCTGGCTTTCACCCAGGAGGCCCGGGTTCGATTCCCGGTACCGGAACGGAATTTTTTCCACACGAATCGTCTCAAGTTTCAGCTGTGCGTGCTGCCGTTTCCCGTCCTGCTCGCAATTCAGCTACTGTTTCATGACCGCCAGCAGAACATGGACGAGCGGAGCAGGCACACGGTGACCCTAGAAGTGGCGTGTGGCTTCATGCCACGTGTTTCCAGCGTAGGGCTGAGCAACCGTCCGCGTCGAGGCCCGTTAGCTCAGTTGGTTAGAGCGTCGTGCTAATAACGCGAAGGTCGTGGGTTCGATCCCCCCACGGGCCAGTACGCTTTTACTACTACGAAAAGGCAGCGCCGATTTCAGCTGGCGAGTGTGATGACCAAAAGATCATCGCCCTGCGTGGACGTTGACAGAGGATCCGAACCCGACTTGTCGGCAAGCGCTACAGCATTCGCTCGGCAATGGCCACAATATGTTGAATACGCTGGTTCTGATACGGCAAAGAGAAAACGAAAGAAAATGTCCGATTGCCGACGTGTAACAACTTTGGCCCTTGTCAGTGCTTGGGCGGGTGACCGCATGGGAACACAGGGTACTGTTGGCAATTTTGCTTCCTATTTGTCTTTCTCCTTTCTTTTCGCAGCTGCAGCCCGATTCAGTCAGGGAGACGCCACCGTGTAATGAAGCGGCGTGCTGTGTGTCCACCGCCTCGCCTCTCCTTGCCTCTCTCAGTCGTTTCTCGTGCTTGTCGTGTTGATATAGGCCGACTGGAGAGCGTCAGCTCTCGCGTCAGCTGAGCAAAGTCGAGACAAGTCGAGACTCAAGGGGAATCGACGCACACGCTATAGGGTGGCCTGCAGCGAGTAAGATGGGGAAAGAAACATTAATTTAAGGACGCGTGGCAAAAGTACTTATACGCAAAAGTAAAAGCCTGCTGCGGTGGCCGGGAATCGAACCCGGATCAACTGCTTGGAAGGCAACTATGCTGACCATTACACCACCACCGCACAGTTCCCTTCCGCGCCTCGCGAGCCGCGCTGTGTCTGCTTCCCGCCTGTCAGCGGCGCCTGAAGGTGGTCGTAGCTGTAGGCGCGTTACGGGGTAGGCGAGCTCATCCAGGCAGCGTCTCTACGCACATTTCGCGTCCTTTGGCAAGAGTCGTCGCGTGCGTGCGCCGCAAGAGTACTTAGACGATCATTTTTAAGCAGTGCAGTGCAGGATTCAGCGTCTGTAGCATTCTCTCGAGAGGATGCGACGGCGCTGGACGGCAGTCCCACTTTCCCCTCAGACGTTTGCAGCGGAAAGCAGCAGGAAGCTGTGAACTAGCTGAGCATCGGTGGTTCAGTGGTAGAATGCTCGCCTGCCACGCGGGCGGCCCGGGTTCGATTCCCGGCCGATGCATCATTTTGCTTTTCCCGCGGTGCCGTGTGACTTGCGCGCTTGAGATGCACGATCCACAAGAATGTATAGCGGGATTCCCTTGAGAAGAAACGAGAACGCAGCACGCGCGGTTCCCCACTCGGACGCTCGCGTCATGTTCTACGGACTGGCGTCGGCCTGGCCTCACAAGTTGCTGTGTCCAGGTGCCTCCGAGGCACTGAACTTGAACGACGGGGAGTGCTGCCTATGGTTGCAAAAGCTGCAGCAACACCGCAATCAACTGGGCCGGCAATGCACGTGTAGCAACAGAACGCGTTAACCACGAAGTAGTGTATCTCTGCGTCTAACATTGGGTACGCTGCTTACCCAGTTTCCAGGACCAGCAGTCTCCCCCCGTCCCCCTGCCTCGGTAGCGCAGTAGGCAGCGCGTAAGTCTCGTAATTTTAAGGTCGTGAGTTCGATTCTCACCCGGGGCATTTAATTTTCTGTGAGTCACGGTGGTGCTGTCGCTAGGGCTCGAACTTATTTCTTGTTTGTTATCCACAACGTTTCAACGCTTCAGCGAGAAAATGTTTACTTCCTGTTATTGATACTTACAGCTTTCCTTTTCCTCTTCTCCCAGTAGAGCAAGAAGCCAAATGCATTGCTCTGAGACTTTTGAGGTGCGCGCCTTGCCAGTCAGTATGCGCAAAGACGCTCGCAAAGAGAGAAGGGTGCCGACGTGGGACTCGGCACGAAATGTGCGAGAGACCATCCGATCCGTCCAACGAACGCCGAACTCCGGTGTGGTCTAGTGGCTAGGATACCTGGCTTTCACCCAGGAGGCCCGGGTTCGATTCCCGGTACCGGAACGGAATTTTTTCCACACGAATCGTCTCAAGTTTCAGCTGTGCGTGCTGCCGTTTCCCGTCCTGCTCGCAATTCAGCTACTGTTTCATGACCGCCAGCAGAACATGGACGAGCGGAGCAGGCACACGGTGACCCTAGAAGTGGCGTGTGGCTTCATGCCACGTGTTTCCAGCGTAGGGCTGAGCAACCGTCCGCGTCGAGGCCCGTTAGCTCAGTTGGTTAGAGCGTCGTGCTAATAACGCGAAGGTCGTGGGTTCGATCCCCCCACGGGCCAGTACGCTTTTACTACTACGAAAAGGCAGCGCCGATTTCAGCTGGCGAGTGTGATGACCAAAAGATCATCGCCCTGCGTGGACGTTGACAGAGGATCCGAACCCGACTTGTCGGCAAGCGCTACAGCATTCGCTCGGCAATGGCCACAATATGTTGAATACGCTGGTTCTGATACGGCAAAGAGAAAACGAAAGAAAATGTCCGATTGCCGACGTGTAACAACTTTGGCCCTTGTCAGTGCTTGGGCGGGTGACCGCATGGGAACACAGGGTACTGTTGGCAATTTTGCTTCCTATTTGTCTTTCTCCTTTCTTTTCGCAGCTGCAGCCCGATTCAGTCAGGGAGACGCCACCGTGTAATGAAGCGGCGTGCTGTGTGTCCACCGCCTCGCCTCTCCTTGCCTCTCTCAGTCGTTTCTCGTGCTTGTCGTGTTGATATAGGCCGACTGGAGAGCGTCAGCTCTCGCGTCAGCTGAGCAAAGTCGAGACAAGTCGAGACTCAAGGGGAATCGACGCACACGCTATAGGGTGGCCTGCAGCGAGTAAGATGGGGAAAGAAACATTAATTTAAGGACGCGTGGCAAAAGTACTTATACGCAAAAGTAAAAGCCTGCTGCGGTGGCCGGGAATCGAACCCGGATCAACTGCTTGGAAGGCAACTATGCTGACCATTACACCACCACCGCACAGTTCCCTTCCGCGCCTCGCGAGCCGCGCTGTGTCTGCTTCCCGCCTGTCAGCGGCGCCTGAAGGTGGTCGTAGCTGTAGGCGCGTTACGGGGTAGGCGAGCTCATCCAGGCAGCGTCTCTACGCACATTTCGCGTCCTTTGGCAAGAGTCGTCGCGTGCGTGCGCCGCAAGAGTACTTAGACGATCATTTTTAAGCAGTGCAGTGCAGGATTCAGCGTCTGTAGCATTCTCTCGAGAGGATGCGACGGCGCTGGACGGCAGTCCCACTTTCCCCTCAGACGTTTGCAGCGGAAAGCAGCAGGAAGCTGTGAACTAGCTGAGCATCGGTGGTTCAGTGGTAGAATGCTCGCCTGCCACGCGGGCGGCCCGGGTTCGATTCCCGGCCGATGCATCATTTTGCTTTTCCCGCGGTGCCGTGTGACTTGCGCGCTTGAGATGCACGATCCACAAGAATGTATAGCGGGATTCCCTTGAGAAGAAACGAGAACGCAGCACGCGCGGTTCCCCACTCGGACGCTCGCGTCATGTTCTACGGACTGGCGTCGGCCTGGCCTCACAAGTTGCTGTGTCCAGGTGCCTCCGAGGCACTGAACTTGAACGACGGGGAGTGCTGCCTATGGTTGCAAAAGCTGCAGCAACACCGCAATCAACTGGGCCGGCAATGCACGTGTAGCAACAGAACGCGTTAACCACGAAGTAGTGTATCTCTGCGTCTAACATTGGGTACGCTGCTTACCCAGTTTCCAGGACCAGCAGTCTCCCCCCGTCCCCCTGCCTCGGTAGCGCAGTAGGCAGCGCGTAAGTCTCGTAATTTTAAGGTCGTGAGTTCGATTCTCACCCGGGGCATTTAATTTTCTGTGAGTCACGGTGGTGCTGTCGCTAGGGCTCGAACTTATTTCTTGTTTGTTATCCACAACGTTTCAACGCTTCAGCGAGAAAATGTTTACTTCCTGTTATTGATACTTACAGCTTTCCTTTTCCTCTTCTCCCAGTAGAGCAAGAAGCCAAATGCATTGCTCTGAGACTTTTGAGGTGCGCGCCTTGCCAGTCAGTATGCGCAAAGACGCTCGCAAAGAGAGAAGGGTGCCGACGTGGGACTCGGCACGAAATGTGCGAGAGACCATCCGATCCGTCCAACGAACGCCGAACTCCGGTGTGGTCTAGTGGCTAGGATACCTGGCTTTCACCCAGGAGGCCCGGGTTCGATTCCCGGTACCGGAACGGAATTTTTTCCACACGAATCGTCTCAAGTTTCAGCTGTGCGTGCTGCCGTTTCCCGTCCTGCTCGCAATTCAGCTACTGTTTCATGACCGCCAGCAGAACATGGACGAGCGGAGCAGGCACACGGTGACCCTAGAAGTGGCGTGTGGCTTCATGCCACGTGTTTCCAGCGTAGGGCTGAGCAACCGTCCGCGTCGAGGCCCGTTAGCTCAGTTGGTTAGAGCGTCGTGCTAATAACGCGAAGGTCGTGGGTTCGATCCCCCCACGGGCCAGTACGCTTTTACTACTACGAAAAGGCAGCGCCGATTTCAGCTGGCGAGTGTGATGACCAAAAGATCATCGCCCTGCGTGGACGTTGACAGAGGATCCGAACCCGACTTGTCGGCAAGCGCTACAGCATTCGCTCGGCAATGGCCACAATATGTTGAATACGCTGGTTCTGATACGGCAAAGAGAAAACGAAAGAAAATGTCCGATTGCCGACGTGTAACAACTTTGGCCCTTGTCAGTGCTTGGGCGGGTGACCGCATGGGAACACAGGGTACTGTTGGCAATTTTGCTTCCTATTTGTCTTTCTCCTTTCTTTTCGCAGCTGCAGCCCGATTCAGTCAGGGAGACGCCACCGTGTAATGAAGCGGCGTGCTGTGTGTCCACCGCCTCGCCTCTCCTTGCCTCTCTCAGTCGTTTCTCGTGCTTGTCGTGTTGATATAGGCCGACTGGAGAGCGTCAGCTCTCGCGTCAGCTGAGCAAAGTCGAGACAAGTCGAGACTCAAGGGGAATCGACGCACACGCTATAGGGTGGCCTGCAGCGAGTAAGATGGGGAAAGAAACATTAATTTAAGGACGCGTGGCAAAAGTACTTATACGCAAAAGTAAAAGCCTGCTGCGGTGGCCGGGAATCGAACCCGGATCAACTGCTTGGAAGGCAACTATGCTGACCATTACACCACCACCGCACAGTTCCCTTCCGCGCCTCGCGAGCCGCGCTGTGTCTGCTTCCCGCCTGTCAGCGGCGCCTGAAGGTGGTCGTAGCTGTAGGCGCGTTACGGGGTAGGCGAGCTCATCCAGGCAGCGTCTCTACGCACATTTCGCGTCCTTTGGCAAGAGTCGTCGCGTGCGTGCGCCGCAAGAGTACTTAGACGATCATTTTTAAGCAGTGCAGTGCAGGATTCAGCGTCTGTAGCATTCTCTCGAGAGGATGCGACGGCGCTGGACGGCAGTCCCACTTTCCCCTCAGACGTTTGCAGCGGAAAGCAGCAGGAAGCTGTGAACTAGCTGAGCATCGGTGGTTCAGTGGTAGAATGCTCGCCTGCCACGCGGGCGGCCCGGGTTCGATTCCCGGCCGATGCATCATTTTGCTTTTCCCGCGGTGCCGTGTGACTTGCGCGCTTGAGATGCACGATCCACAAGAATGTATAGCGGGATTCCCTTGAGAAGAAACGAGAACGCAGCACGCGCGGTTCCCCACTCGGACGCTCGCGTCATGTTCTACGGACTGGCGTCGGCCTGGCCTCACAAGTTGCTGTGTCCAGGTGCCTCCGAGGCACTGAACTTGAACGACGGGGAGTGCTGCCTATGGTTGCAAAAGCTGCAGCAACACCGCAATCAACTGGGCCGGCAATGCACGTGTAGCAACAGAACGCGTTAACCACGAAGTAGTGTATCTCTGCGTCTAACATTGGGTACGCTGCTTACCCAGTTTCCAGGACCAGCAGTCTCCCCCCGTCCCCCTGCCTCGGTAGCGCAGTAGGCAGCGCGTAAGTCTCGTAATTTTAAGGTCGTGAGTTCGATTCTCACCCGGGGCATTTAATTTTCTGTGAGTCACGGTGGTGCTGTCGCTAGGGCTCGAACTTATTTCTTGTTTGTTATCCACAACGTTTCAACGCTTCAGCGAGAAAATGTTTACTTCCTGTTATTGATACTTACAGCTTTCCTTTTCCTCTTCTCCCAGTAGAGCAAGAAGCCAAATGCATTGCTCTGAGACTTTTGAGGTGCGCGCCTTGCCAGTCAGTATGCGCAAAGACGCTCGCAAAGAGAGAAGGGTGCCGACGTGGGACTCGGCACGAAATGTGCGAGAGACCATCCGATCCGTCCAACGAACGCCGAACTCCGGTGTGGTCTAGTGGCTAGGATACCTGGCTTTCACCCAGGAGGCCCGGGTTCGATTCCCGGTACCGGAACGGAATTTTTTCCACACGAATCGTCTCAAGTTTCAGCTGTGCGTGCTGCCGTTTCCCGTCCTGCTCGCAATTCAGCTACTGTTTCATGACCGCCAGCAGAACATGGACGAGCGGAGCAGGCACACGGTGACCCTAGAAGTGGCGTGTGGCTTCATGCCACGTGTTTCCAGCGTAGGGCTGAGCAACCGTCCGCGTCGAGGCCCGTTAGCTCAGTTGGTTAGAGCGTCGTGCTAATAACGCGAAGGTCGTGGGTTCGATCCCCCCACGGGCCAGTACGCTTTTACTACTACGAAAAGGCAGCGCCGATTTCAGCTGGCGAGTGTGATGACCAAAAGATCATCGCCCTGCGTGGACGTTGACAGAGGATCCGAACCCGACTTGTCGGCAAGCGCTACAGCATTCGCTCGGCAATGGCCACAATATGTTGAATACGCTGGTTCTGATACGGCAAAGAGAAAACGAAAGAAAATGTCCGATTGCCGACGTGTAACAACTTTGGCCCTTGTCAGTGCTTGGGCGGGTGACCGCATGGGAACACAGGGTACTGTTGGCAATTTTGCTTCCTATTTGTCTTTCTCCTTTCTTTTCGCAGCTGCAGCCCGATTCAGTCAGGGAGACGCCACCGTGTAATGAAGCGGCGTGCTGTGTGTCCACCGCCTCGCCTCTCCTTGCCTCTCTCAGTCGTTTCTCGTGCTTGTCGTGTTGATATAGGCCGACTGGAGAGCGTCAGCTCTCGCGTCAGCTGAGCAAAGTCGAGACAAGTCGAGACTCAAGGGGAATCGACGCACACGCTATAGGGTGGCCTGCAGCGAGTAAGATGGGGAAAGAAACATTAATTTAAGGACGCGTGGCAAAAGTACTTATACGCAAAAGTAAAAGCCTGCTGCGGTGGCCGGGAATCGAACCCGGATCAACTGCTTGGAAGGCAACTATGCTGACCATTACACCACCACCGCACAGTTCCCTTCCGCGCCTCGCGAGCCGCGCTGTGTCTGCTTCCCGCCTGTCAGCGGCGCCTGAAGGTGGTCGTAGCTGTAGGCGCGTTACGGGGTAGGCGAGCTCATCCAGGCAGCGTCTCTACGCACATTTCGCGTCCTTTGGCAAGAGTCGTCGCGTGCGTGCGCCGCAAGAGTACTTAGACGATCATTTTTAAGCAGTGCAGTGCAGGATTCAGCGTCTGTAGCATTCTCTCGAGAGGATGCGACGGCGCTGGACGGCAGTCCCACTTTCCCCTCAGACGTTTGCAGCGGAAAGCAGCAGGAAGCTGTGAACTAGCTGAGCATCGGTGGTTCAGTGGTAGAATGCTCGCCTGCCACGCGGGCGGCCCGGGTTCGATTCCCGGCCGATGCATCATTTTGCTTTTCCCGCGGTGCCGTGTGACTTGCGCGCTTGAGATGCACGATCCACAAGAATGTATAGCGGGATTCCCTTGAGAAGAAACGAGAACGCAGCACGCGCGGTTCCCCACTCGGACGCTCGCGTCATGTTCTACGGACTGGCGTCGGCCTGGCCTCACAAGTTGCTGTGTCCAGGTGCCTCCGAGGCACTGAACTTGAACGACGGGGAGTGCTGCCTATGGTTGCAAAAGCTGCAGCAACACCGCAATCAACTGGGCCGGCAATGCACGTGTAGCAACAGAACGCGTTAACCACGAAGTAGTGTATCTCTGCGTCTAACATTGGGTACGCTGCTTACCCAGTTTCCAGGACCAGCAGTCTCCCCCCGTCCCCCTGCCTCGGTAGCGCAGTAGGCAGCGCGTAAGTCTCGTAATTTTAAGGTCGTGAGTTCGATTCTCACCCGGGGCATTTAATTTTCTGTGAGTCACGGTGGTGCTGTCGCTAGGGCTCGAACTTATTTCTTGTTTGTTATCCACAACGTTTCAACGCTTCAGCGAGAAAATGTTTACTTCCTGTTATTGATACTTACAGCTTTCCTTTTCCTCTTCTCCCAGTAGAGCAAGAAGCCAAATGCATTGCTCTGAGACTTTTGAGGTGCGCGCCTTGCCAGTCAGTATGCGCAAAGACGCTCGCAAAGAGAGAAGGGTGCCGACGTGGGACTCGGCACGAAATGTGCGAGAGACCATCCGATCCGTCCAACGAACGCCGAACTCCGGTGTGGTCTAGTGGCTAGGATACCTGGCTTTCACCCAGGAGGCCCGGGTTCGATTCCCGGTACCGGAACGGAATTTTTTCCACACGAATCGTCTCAAGTTTCAGCTGTGCGTGCTGCCGTTTCCCGTCCTGCTCGCAATTCAGCTACTGTTTCATGACCGCCAGCAGAACATGGACGAGCGGAGCAGGCACACGGTGACCCTAGAAGTGGCGTGTGGCTTCATGCCACGTGTTTCCAGCGTAGGGCTGAGCAACCGTCCGCGTCGAGGCCCGTTAGCTCAGTTGGTTAGAGCGTCGTGCTAATAACGCGAAGGTCGTGGGTTCGATCCCCCCACGGGCCAGTACGCTTTTACTACTACGAAAAGGCAGCGCCGATTTCAGCTGGCGAGTGTGATGACCAAAAGATCATCGCCCTGCGTGGACGTTGACAGAGGATCCGAACCCGACTTGTCGGCAAGCGCTACAGCATTCGCTCGGCAATGGCCACAATATGTTGAATACGCTGGTTCTGATACGGCAAAGAGAAAACGAAAGAAAATGTCCGATTGCCGACGTGTAACAACTTTGGCCCTTGTCAGTGCTTGGGCGGGTGACCGCATGGGAACACAGGGTACTGTTGGCAATTTTGCTTCCTATTTGTCTTTCTCCTTTCTTTTCGCAGCTGCAGCCCGATTCAGTCAGGGAGACGCCACCGTGTAATGAAGCGGCGTGCTGTGTGTCCACCGCCTCGCCTCTCCTTGCCTCTCTCAGTCGTTTCTCGTGCTTGTCGTGTTGATATAGGCCGACTGGAGAGCGTCAGCTCTCGCGTCAGCTGAGCAAAGTCGAGACAAGTCGAGACTCAAGGGGAATCGACGCACACGCTATAGGGTGGCCTGCAGCGAGTAAGATGGGGAAAGAAACATTAATTTAAGGACGCGTGGCAAAAGTACTTATACGCAAAAGTAAAAGCCTGCTGCGGTGGCCGGGAATCGAACCCGGATCAACTGCTTGGAAGGCAACTATGCTGACCATTACACCACCACCGCACAGTTCCCTTCCGCGCCTCGCGAGCCGCGCTGTGTCTGCTTCCCGCCTGTCAGCGGCGCCTGAAGGTGGTCGTAGCTGTAGGCGCGTTACGGGGTAGGCGAGCTCATCCAGGCAGCGTCTCTACGCACATTTCGCGTCCTTTGGCAAGAGTCGTCGCGTGCGTGCGCCGCAAGAGTACTTAGACGATCATTTTTAAGCAGTGCAGTGCAGGATTCAGCGTCTGTAGCATTCTCTCGAGAGGATGCGACGGCGCTGGACGGCAGTCCCACTTTCCCCTCAGACGTTTGCAGCGGAAAGCAGCAGGAAGCTGTGAACTAGCTGAGCATCGGTGGTTCAGTGGTAGAATGCTCGCCTGCCACGCGGGCGGCCCGGGTTCGATTCCCGGCCGATGCATCATTTTGCTTTTCCCGCGGTGCCGTGTGACTTGCGCGCTTGAGATGCACGATCCACAAGAATGTATAGCGGGATTCCCTTGAGAAGAAACGAGAACGCAGCACGCGCGGTTCCCCACTCGGACGCTCGCGTCATGTTCTACGGACTGGCGTCGGCCTGGCCTCACAAGTTGCTGTGTCCAGGTGCCTCCGAGGCACTGAACTTGAACGACGGGGAGTGCTGCCTATGGTTGCAAAAGCTGCAGCAACACCGCAATCAACTGGGCCGGCAATGCACGTGTAGCAACAGAACGCGTTAACCACGAAGTAGTGTATCTCTGCGTCTAACATTGGGTACGCTGCTTACCCAGTTTCCAGGACCAGCAGTCTCCCCCCGTCCCCCTGCCTCGGTAGCGCAGTAGGCAGCGCGTAAGTCTCGTAATTTTAAGGTCGTGAGTTCGATTCTCACCCGGGGCATTTAATTTTCTGTGAGTCACGGTGGTGCTGTCGCTAGGGCTCGAACTTATTTCTTGTTTGTTATCCACAACGTTTCAACGCTTCAGCGAGAAAATGTTTACTTCCTGTTATTGATACTTACAGCTTTCCTTTTCCTCTTCTCCCAGTAGAGCAAGAAGCCAAATGCATTGCTCTGAGACTTTTGAGGTGCGCGCCTTGCCAGTCAGTATGCGCAAAGACGCTCGCAAAGAGAGAAGGGTGCCGACGTGGGACTCGGCACGAAATGTGCGAGAGACCATCCGATCCGTCCAACGAACGCCGAACTCCGGTGTGGTCTAGTGGCTAGGATACCTGGCTTTCACCCAGGAGGCCCGGGTTCGATTCCCGGTACCGGAACGGAATTTTTTCCACACGAATCGTCTCAAGTTTCAGCTGTGCGTGCTGCCGTTTCCCGTCCTGCTCGCAATTCAGCTACTGTTTCATGACCGCCAGCAGAACATGGACGAGCGGAGCAGGCACACGGTGACCCTAGAAGTGGCGTGTGGCTTCATGCCACGTGTTTCCAGCGTAGGGCTGAGCAACCGTCCGCGTCGAGGCCCGTTAGCTCAGTTGGTTAGAGCGTCGTGCTAATAACGCGAAGGTCGTGGGTTCGATCCCCCCACGGGCCAGTACGCTTTTACTACTACGAAAAGGCAGCGCCGATTTCAGCTGGCGAGTGTGATGACCAAAAGATCATCGCCCTGCGTGGACGTTGACAGAGGATCCGAACCCGACTTGTCGGCAAGCGCTACAGCATTCGCTCGGCAATGGCCACAATATGTTGAATACGCTGGTTCTGATACGGCAAAGAGAAAACGAAAGAAAATGTCCGATTGCCGACGTGTAACAACTTTGGCCCTTGTCAGTGCTTGGGCGGGTGACCGCATGGGAACACAGGGTACTGTTGGCAATTTTGCTTCCTATTTGTCTTTCTCCTTTCTTTTCGCAGCTGCAGCCCGATTCAGTCAGGGAGACGCCACCGTGTAATGAAGCGGCGTGCTGTGTGTCCACCGCCTCGCCTCTCCTTGCCTCTCTCAGTCGTTTCTCGTGCTTGTCGTGTTGATATAGGCCGACTGGAGAGCGTCAGCTCTCGCGTCAGCTGAGCAAAGTCGAGACAAGTCGAGACTCAAGGGGAATCGACGCACACGCTATAGGGTGGCCTGCAGCGAGTAAGATGGGGAAAGAAACATTAATTTAAGGACGCGTGGCAAAAGTACTTATACGCAAAAGTAAAAGCCTGCTGCGGTGGCCGGGAATCGAACCCGGATCAACTGCTTGGAAGGCAACTATGCTGACCATTACACCACCACCGCACAGTTCCCTTCCGCGCCTCGCGAGCCGCGCTGTGTCTGCTTCCCGCCTGTCAGCGGCGCCTGAAGGTGGTCGTAGCTGTAGGCGCGTTACGGGGTAGGCGAGCTCATCCAGGCAGCGTCTCTACGCACATTTCGCGTCCTTTGGCAAGAGTCGTCGCGTGCGTGCGCCGCAAGAGTACTTAGACGATCATTTTTAAGCAGTGCAGTGCAGGATTCAGCGTCTGTAGCATTCTCTCGAGAGGATGCGACGGCGCTGGACGGCAGTCCCACTTTCCCCTCAGACGTTTGCAGCGGAAAGCAGCAGGAAGCTGTGAACTAGCTGAGCATCGGTGGTTCAGTGGTAGAATGCTCGCCTGCCACGCGGGCGGCCCGGGTTCGATTCCCGGCCGATGCATCATTTTGCTTTTCCCGCGGTGCCGTGTGACTTGCGCGCTTGAGATGCACGATCCACAAGAATGTATAGCGGGATTCCCTTGAGAAGAAACGAGAACGCAGCACGCGCGGTTCCCCACTCGGACGCTCGCGTCATGTTCTACGGACTGGCGTCGGCCTGGCCTCACAAGTTGCTGTGTCCAGGTGCCTCCGAGGCACTGAACTTGAACGACGGGGAGTGCTGCCTATGGTTGCAAAAGCTGCAGCAACACCGCAATCAACTGGGCCGGCAATGCACGTGTAGCAACAGAACGCGTTAACCACGAAGTAGTGTATCTCTGCGTCTAACATTGGGTACGCTGCTTACCCAGTTTCCAGGACCAGCAGTCTCCCCCCGTCCCCCTGCCTCGGTAGCGCAGTAGGCAGCGCGTAAGTCTCGTAATTTTAAGGTCGTGAGTTCGATTCTCACCCGGGGCATTTAATTTTCTGTGAGTCACGGTGGTGCTGTCGCTAGGGCTCGAACTTATTTCTTGTTTGTTATCCACAACGTTTCAACGCTTCAGCGAGAAAATGTTTACTTCCTGTTATTGATACTTACAGCTTTCCTTTTCCTCTTCTCCCAGTAGAGCAAGAAGCCAAATGCATTGCTCTGAGACTTTTGAGGTGCGCGCCTTGCCAGTCAGTATGCGCAAAGACGCTCGCAAAGAGAGAAGGGTGCCGACGTGGGACTCGGCACGAAATGTGCGAGAGACCATCCGATCCGTCCAACGAACGCCGAACTCCGGTGTGGTCTAGTGGCTAGGATACCTGGCTTTCACCCAGGAGGCCCGGGTTCGATTCCCGGTACCGGAACGGAATTTTTTCCACACGAATCGTCTCAAGTTTCAGCTGTGCGTGCTGCCGTTTCCCGTCCTGCTCGCAATTCAGCTACTGTTTCATGACCGCCAGCAGAACATGGACGAGCGGAGCAGGCACACGGTGACCCTAGAAGTGGCGTGTGGCTTCATGCCACGTGTTTCCAGCGTAGGGCTGAGCAACCGTCCGCGTCGAGGCCCGTTAGCTCAGTTGGTTAGAGCGTCGTGCTAATAACGCGAAGGTCGTGGGTTCGATCCCCCCACGGGCCAGTACGCTTTTACTACTACGAAAAGGCAGCGCCGATTTCAGCTGGCGAGTGTGATGACCAAAAGATCATCGCCCTGCGTGGACGTTGACAGAGGATCCGAACCCGACTTGTCGGCAAGCGCTACAGCATTCGCTCGGCAATGGCCACAATATGTTGAATACGCTGGTTCTGATACGGCAAAGAGAAAACGAAAGAAAATGTCCGATTGCCGACGTGTAACAACTTTGGCCCTTGTCAGTGCTTGGGCGGGTGACCGCATGGGAACACAGGGTACTGTTGGCAATTTTGCTTCCTATTTGTCTTTCTCCTTTCTTTTCGCAGCTGCAGCCCGATTCAGTCAGGGAGACGCCACCGTGTAATGAAGCGGCGTGCTGTGTGTCCACCGCCTCGCCTCTCCTTGCCTCTCTCAGTCGTTTCTCGTGCTTGTCGTGTTGATATAGGCCGACTGGAGAGCGTCAGCTCTCGCGTCAGCTGAGCAAAGTCGAGACAAGTCGAGACTCAAGGGGAATCGACGCACACGCTATAGGGTGGCCTGCAGCGAGTAAGATGGGGAAAGAAACATTAATTTAAGGACGCGTGGCAAAAGTACTTATACGCAAAAGTAAAAGCCTGCTGCGGTGGCCGGGAATCGAACCCGGATCAACTGCTTGGAAGGCAACTATGCTGACCATTACACCACCACCGCACAGTTCCCTTCCGCGCCTCGCGAGCCGCGCTGTGTCTGCTTCCCGCCTGTCAGCGGCGCCTGAAGGTGGTCGTAGCTGTAGGCGCGTTACGGGGTAGGCGAGCTCATCCAGGCAGCGTCTCTACGCACATTTCGCGTCCTTTGGCAAGAGTCGTCGCGTGCGTGCGCCGCAAGAGTACTTAGACGATCATTTTTAAGCAGTGCAGTGCAGGATTCAGCGTCTGTAGCATTCTCTCGAGAGGATGCGACGGCGCTGGACGGCAGTCCCACTTTCCCCTCAGACGTTTGCAGCGGAAAGCAGCAGGAAGCTGTGAACTAGCTGAGCATCGGTGGTTCAGTGGTAGAATGCTCGCCTGCCACGCGGGCGGCCCGGGTTCGATTCCCGGCCGATGCATCATTTTGCTTTTCCCGCGGTGCCGTGTGACTTGCGCGCTTGAGATGCACGATCCACAAGAATGTATAGCGGGATTCCCTTGAGAAGAAACGAGAACGCAGCACGCGCGGTTCCCCACTCGGACGCTCGCGTCATGTTCTACGGACTGGCGTCGGCCTGGCCTCACAAGTTGCTGTGTCCAGGTGCCTCCGAGGCACTGAACTTGAACGACGGGGAGTGCTGCCTATGGTTGCAAAAGCTGCAGCAACACCGCAATCAACTGGGCCGGCAATGCACGTGTAGCAACAGAACGCGTTAACCACGAAGTAGTGTATCTCTGCGTCTAACATTGGGTACGCTGCTTACCCAGTTTCCAGGACCAGCAGTCTCCCCCCGTCCCCCTGCCTCGGTAGCGCAGTAGGCAGCGCGTAAGTCTCGTAATTTTAAGGTCGTGAGTTCGATTCTCACCCGGGGCATTTAATTTTCTGTGAGTCACGGTGGTGCTGTCGCTAGGGCTCGAACTTATTTCTTGTTTGTTATCCACAACGTTTCAACGCTTCAGCGAGAAAATGTTTACTTCCTGTTATTGATACTTACAGCTTTCCTTTTCCTCTTCTCCCAGTAGAGCAAGAAGCCAAATGCATTGCTCTGAGACTTTTGAGGTGCGCGCCTTGCCAGTCAGTATGCGCAAAGACGCTCGCAAAGAGAGAAGGGTGCCGACGTGGGACTCGGCACGAAATGTGCGAGAGACCATCCGATCCGTCCAACGAACGCCGAACTCCGGTGTGGTCTAGTGGCTAGGATACCTGGCTTTCACCCAGGAGGCCCGGGTTCGATTCCCGGTACCGGAACGGAATTTTTTCCACACGAATCGTCTCAAGTTTCAGCTGTGCGTGCTGCCGTTTCCCGTCCTGCTCGCAATTCAGCTACTGTTTCATGACCGCCAGCAGAACATGGACGAGCGGAGCAGGCACACGGTGACCCTAGAAGTGGCGTGTGGCTTCATGCCACGTGTTTCCAGCGTAGGGCTGAGCAACCGTCCGCGTCGAGGCCCGTTAGCTCAGTTGGTTAGAGCGTCGTGCTAATAACGCGAAGGTCGTGGGTTCGATCCCCCCACGGGCCAGTACGCTTTTACTACTACGAAAAGGCAGCGCCGATTTCAGCTGGCGAGTGTGATGACCAAAAGATCATCGCCCTGCGTGGACGTTGACAGAGGATCCGAACCCGACTTGTCGGCAAGCGCTACAGCATTCGCTCGGCAATGGCCACAATATGTTGAATACGCTGGTTCTGATACGGCAAAGAGAAAACGAAAGAAAATGTCCGATTGCCGACGTGTAACAACTTTGGCCCTTGTCAGTGCTTGGGCGGGTGACCGCATGGGAACACAGGGTACTGTTGGCAATTTTGCTTCCTATTTGTCTTTCTCCTTTCTTTTCGCAGCTGCAGCCCGATTCAGTCAGGGAGACGCCACCGTGTAATGAAGCGGCGTGCTGTGTGTCCACCGCCTCGCCTCTCCTTGCCTCTCTCAGTCGTTTCTCGTGCTTGTCGTGTTGATATAGGCCGACTGGAGAGCGTCAGCTCTCGCGTCAGCTGAGCAAAGTCGAGACAAGTCGAGACTCAAGGGGAATCGACGCACACGCTATAGGGTGGCCTGCAGCGAGTAAGATGGGGAAAGAAACATTAATTTAAGGACGCGTGGCAAAAGTACTTATACGCAAAAGTAAAAGCCTGCTGCGGTGGCCGGGAATCGAATCCGGATCAACTGCTTGGAAGGCAACTATGCTGACCATTACACCACCACCGCACAGTTCCCTTCCGCGCCTCGCGAGCCGCGCTGTGTCTGCTTCCCGCCTGTCAGCGGCGCCTGAAGGTGGTCGTAGCTGTAGGCGCGTTACGGGGTAGGCGAGCTCATCCAGGCAGCGTCTCTACGCACATTTCGCGTCCTTTGGCAAGAGTCGTCGCGTGCGTGCGCCGCAAGAGTACTTAGACGATCATTTTTAAGCAGTGCAGTGCAGGATTCAGCGTCTGTAGCATTCTCTCGAGAGGATGCGACGGCGCTGGACGGCAGTCCCACTTTCCCCTCAGACGTTTGCAGCGGAAAGCAGCAGGAAGCTGTGAACTAGCTGAGCATCGGTGGTTCAGTGGTAGAATGCTCGCCTGCCACGCGGGCGGCCCGGGTTCGATTCCCGGCCGATGCATCATTTTGCTTTTCCCGCGGTGCCGTGTGACTTGCGCGCTTGAGATGCACGATCCACAAGAATGTATAGCGGGATTCCCTTGAGAAGAAACGAGAACGCAGCACGCGCGGTTCCCCACTCGGACGCTCGCGTCATGTTCTACGGACTGGCGTCGGCCTGGCCTCACAAGTTGCTGTGTCCAGGTGCCTCCGAGGCACTGAACTTGAACGACGGGGAGTGCTGCCTATGGTTGCAAAAGCTGCAGCAACACCGCAATCAACTGGGCCGGCAATGCACGTGTAGCAACAGAACGCGTTAACCACGAAGTAGTGTATCTCTGCGTCTAACATTGGGTACGCTGCTTACCCAGTTTCCAGGACCAGCAGTCTCCCCCCGTCCCCCTGCCTCGGTAGCGCAGTAGGCAGCGCGTAAGTCTCGTAATTTTAAGGTCGTGAGTTCGATTCTCACCCGGGGCATTTAATTTTCTGTGAGTCACGGTGGTGCTGTCGCTAGGGCTCGAACTTATTTCTTGTTTGTTATCCACAACGTTTCAACGCTTCAGCGAGAAAATGTTTACTTCCTGTTATTGATACTTACAGCTTTCCTTTTCCTCTTCTCCCAGTAGAGCAAGAAGCCAAATGCATTGCTCTGAGACTTTTGAGGTGCGCGCCTTGCCAGTCAGTATGCGCAAAGACGCTCGCAAAGAGAGAAGGGTGCCGACGTGGGACTCGGCACGAAATGTGCGAGAGACCATCCGATCCGTCCAACGAACGCCGAACTCCGGTGTGGTCTAGTGGCTAGGATACCTGGCTTTCACCCAGGAGGCCCGGGTTCGATTCCCGGTACCGGAACGGAATTTTTTCCACACGAATCGTCTCAAGTTTCAGCTGTGCGTGCTGCCGTTTCCCGTCCTGCTCGCAATTCAGCTACTGTTTCATGACCGCCAGCAGAACATGGACGAGCGGAGCAGGCACACGGTGACCCTAGAAGTGGCGTGTGGCTTCATGCCACGTGTTTCCAGCGTAGGGCTGAGCAACCGTCCGCGTCGAGGCCCGTTAGCTCAGTTGGTTAGAGCGTCGTGCTAATAACGCGAAGGTCGTGGGTTCGATCCCCCCACGGGCCAGTACGCTTTTACTACTACGAAAAGGCAGCGCCGATTTCAGCTGGCGAGTGTGATGACCAAAAGATCATCGCCCTGCGTGGACGTTGACAGAGGATCCGAACCCGACTTGTCGGCAAGCGCTACAGCATTCGCTCGGCAATGGCCACAATATGTTGAATACGCTGGTTCTGATACGGCAAAGAGAAAACGAAAGAAAATGTCCGATTGCCGACGTGTAACAACTTTGGCCCTTGTCAGTGCTTGGGCGGGTGACCGCATGGGAACACAGGGTACTGTTGGCAATTTTGCTTCCTATTTGTCTTTCTCCTTTCTTTTCGCAGCTGCAGCCCGATTCAGTCAGGGAGACGCCACCGTGTAATGAAGCGGCGTGCTGTGTGTCCACCGCCTCGCCTCTCCTTGCCTCTCTCAGTCGTTTCTCGTGCTTGTCGTGTTGATATAGGCCGACTGGAGAGCGTCAGCTCTCGCGTCAGCTGAGCAAAGTCGAGACAAGTCGAGACTCAAGGGGAATCGACGCACACGCTATAGGGTGGCCTGCAGCGAGTAAGATGGGGAAAGAAACATTAATTTAAGGACGCGTGGCAAAAGTACTTATACGCAAAAGTAAAAGCCTGCTGCGGTGGCCGGGAATCGAACCCGGATCAACTGCTTGGAAGGCAACTATGCTGACCATTACACCACCACCGCACAGTTCCCTTCCGCGCCTCGCGAGCCGCGCTGTGTCTGCTTCCCGCCTGTCAGCGGCGCCTGAAGGTGGTCGTAGCTGTAGGCGCGTTACGGGGTAGGCGAGCTCATCCAGGCAGCGTCTCTACGCACATTTCGCGTCCTTTGGCAAGAGTCGTCGCGTGCGTGCGCCGCAAGAGTACTTAGACGATCATTTTTAAGCAGTGCAGTGCAGGATTCAGCGTCTGTAGCATTCTCTCGAGAGGATGCGACGGCGCTGGACGGCAGTCCCACTTTCCCCTCAGACGTTTGCAGCGGAAAGCAGCAGGAAGCTGTGAACTAGCTGAGCATCGGTGGTTCAGTGGTAGAATGCTTGCCTGCCACGCGGGCGGCCCGGGTTCGATTCCCGGCCGATGCATCATTTTGCTTTTCCCGCGGTGCCGTGTGACTTGCGCGCTTGAGATGCACGATCCACAAGAATGTATAGCGGGATTCCCTTGAGAAGAAACGAGAACGCAGCACGCGCGGTTCCCCACTCGGACGCTCGCGTCATGTTCTACGGACTGGCGTCGGCCTGGCCTCACAAGTTGCTGTGTCCAGGTGCCTCCGAGGCACTGAACTTGAACGACGGGGAGTGCTGCCTATGGTTGCAAAAGCTGCAGCAACACCGCAATCAACTGGGCCGGCAATGCACGTGTAGCAACAGAACGCGTTAACCACGAAGTAGTGTATCTCTGCGTCTAACATTGGGTACGCTGCTTACCCAGTTTCCAGGACCAGCAGTCTCCCCCCGTCCCCCTGCCTCGGTAGCGCAGTAGGCAGCGCGTAAGTCTCGTAATTTTAAGGTCGTGAGTTCGATTCTCACCCGGGGCATTTAATTTTCTGTGAGTCACGGTGGTGCTGTCGCTAGGGCTCGAACTTATTTCTTGTTTGTTATCCACAACGTTTCAACGCTTCAGCGAGAAAATGTTTACTTCCTGTTATTGATACTTACAGCTTTCCTTTTCCTCTTCTCCCAGTAGAGCAAGAAGCCAAATGCATTGCTCTGAGACTTTTGAGGTGCGCGCCTTGCCAGTCAGTATGCGCAAAGACGCTCGCAAAGAGAGAAGGGTGCCGACGTGGGACTCGGCACGAAATGTGCGAGAGACCATCCGATCCGTCCAACGAACGCCGAACTCCGGTGTGGTCTAGTGGCTAGGATACCTGGCTTTCACCCAGGAGGCCCGGGTTCGATTCCCGGTACCGGAACGGAATTTTTTCCACACGAATCGTCTCAAGTTTCAGCTGTGCGTGCTGCCGTTTCCCGTCCTGCTCGCAATTCAGCTACTGTTTCATGACCGCCAGCAGAACATGGACGAGCGGAGCAGGCACACGGTGACCCTAGAAGTGGCGTGTGGCTTCATGCCACGTGTTTCCAGCGTAGGGCTGAGCAACCGTCCGCGTCGAGGCCCGTTAGCTCAGTTGGTTAGAGCGTCGTGCTAATAACGCGAAGGTCGTGGGTTCGATCCCCCCACGGGCCAGTACGCTTTTACTACTACGAAAAGGCAGCGCCGATTTCAGCTGGCGAGTGTGATGACCAAAAGATCATCGCCCTGCGTGGACGTTGACAGAGGATCCGAACCCGACTTGTCGGCAAGCGCTACAGCATTCGCTCGGCAATGGCCACAATATGTTGAATACGCTGGTTCTGATACGGCAAAGAGAAAACGAAAGAAAATGTCCGATTGCCGACGTGTAACAACTTTGGCCCTTGTCAGTGCTTGGGCGGGTGACCGCATGGGAACACAGGGTACTGTTGGCAATTTTGCTTCCTATTTGTCTTTCTCCTTTCTTTTCGCAGCTGCAGCCCGATTCAGTCAGGGAGACGCCACCGTGTAATGAAGCGGCGTGCTGTGTGTCCACCGCCTCGCCTCTCCTTGCCTCTCTCAGTCGTTTCTCGTGCTTGTCGTGTTGATATAGGCCGACTGGAGAGCGTCAGCTCTCGCGTCAGCTGAGCAAAGTCGAGACAAGTCGAGACTCAAGGGGAATCGACGCACACGCTATAGGGTGGCCTGCAGCGAGTAAGATGGGGAAAGAAACATTAATTTAAGGACGCGTGGCAAAAGTACTTATACGCAAAAGTAAAAGCCTGCTGCGGTGGCCGGGAATCGAATCCGGATCAACTGCTTGGAAGGCAACTATGCTGACCATTACACCACCACCGCACAGTTCCCTTCCGCGCCTCGCGAGCCGCGCTGTGTCTGCTTCCCGCCTGTCAGCGGCGCCTGAAGGTGGTCGTAGCTGTAGGCGCGTTACGGGGTAGGCGAGCTCATCCAGGCAGCGTCTCTACGCACATTTCGCGTCCTTTGGCAAGAGTCGTCGCGTGCGTGCGCCGCAAGAGTACTTAGACGATCATTTTTAAGCAGTGCAGTGCAGGATTCAGCGTCTGTAGCATTCTCTCGAGAGGATGCGACGGCGCTGGACGGCAGTCCCACTTTCCCCTCAGACGTTTGCAGCGGAAAGCAGCAGGAAGCTGTGAACTAGCTGAGCATCGGTGGTTCAGTGGTAGAATGCTCGCCTGCCACGCGGGCGGCCCGGGTTCGATTCCCGGCCGATGCATCATTTTGCTTTTCCCGCGGTGCCGTGTGACTTGCGCGCTTGAGATGCACGATCCACAAGAATGTATAGCGGGATTCCCTTGAGAAGAAACGAGAACGCAGCACGCGCGGTTCCCCACTCGGACGCTCGCGTCATGTTCTACGGACTGGCGTCGGCCTGGCCTCACAAGTTGCTGTGTCCAGGTGCCTCCGAGGCACTGAACTTGAACGACGGGGAGTGCTGCCTATGGTTGCAAAAGCTGCAGCAACACCGCAATCAACTGGGCCGGCAATGCACGTGTAGCAACAGAACGCGTTAACCACGAAGTAGTGTATCTCTGCGTCTAACATTGGGTACGCTGCTTACCCAGTTTCCAGGACCAGCAGTCTCCCCCCGTCCCCCTGCCTCGGTAGCGCAGTAGGCAGCGCGTAAGTCTCGTAATTTTAAGGTCGTGAGTTCGATTCTCACCCGGGGCATTTAATTTTCTGTGAGTCACGGTGGTGCTGTCGCTAGGGCTCGAACTTATTTCTTGTTTGTTATCCACAACGTTTCAACGCTTCAGCGAGAAAATGTTTACTTCCTGTTATTGATACTTACAGCTTTCCTTTTCCTCTTCTCCCAGTAGAGCAAGAAGCCAAATGCATTGCTCTGAGACTTTTGAGGTGCGCGCCTTGCCAGTCAGTATGCGCAAAGACGCTCGCAAAGAGAGAAGGGTGCCGACGTGGGACTCGGCACGAAATGTGCGAGAGACCATCCGATCCGTCCAACGAACGCCGAACTCCGGTGTGGTCTAGTGGCTAGGATACCTGGCTTTCACCCAGGAGGCCCGGGTTCGATTCCCGGTACCGGAACGGAATTTTTTCCACACGAATCGTCTCAAGTTTCAGCTGTGCGTGCTGCCGTTTCCCGTCCTGCTCGCAATTCAGCTACTGTTTCATGACCGCCAGCAGAACATGGACGAGCGGAGCAGGCACACGGTGACCCTAGAAGTGGCGTGTGGCTTCATGCCACGTGTTTCCAGCGTAGGGCTGAGCAACCGTCCGCGTCGAGGCCCGTTAGCTCAGTTGGTTAGAGCGTCGTGCTAATAACGCGAAGGTCGTGGGTTCGATCCCCCCACGGGCCAGTACGCTTTTACTACTACGAAAAGGCAGCGCCGATTTCAGCTGGCGAGTGTGATGACCAAAAGATCATCGCCCTGCGTGGACGTTGACAGAGGATCCGAACCCGACTTGTCGGCAAGCGCTACAGCATTCGCTCGGCAATGGCCACAATATGTTGAATACGCTGGTTCTGATACGGCAAAGAGAAAACGAAAGAAAATGTCCGATTGCCGACGTGTAACAACTTTGGCCCTTGTCAGTGCTTGGGCGGGTGACCGCATGGGAACACAGGGTACTGTTGGCAATTTTGCTTCCTATTTGTCTTTCTCCTTTCTTTTCGCAGCTGCAGCCCGATTCAGTCAGGGAGACGCCACCGTGTAATGAAGCGGCGTGCTGTGTGTCCACCGCCTCGCCTCTCCTTGCCTCTCTCAGTCGTTTCTCGTGCTTGTCGTGTTGATATAGGCCGACTGGAGAGCGTCAGCTCTCGCGTCAGCTGAGCAAAGTCGAGACAAGTCGAGACTCAAGGGGAATCGACGCACACGCTATAGGGTGGCCTGCAGCGAGTAAGATGGGGAAAGAAACATTAATTTAAGGACGCGTGGCAAAAGTACTTATACGCAAAAGTAAAAGCCTGCTGCGGTGGCCGGGAATCGAACCCGGATCAACTGCTTGGAAGGCAACTATGCTGACCATTACACCACCACCGCACAGTTCCCTTCCGCGCCTCGCGAGCCGCGCTGTGTCTGCTTCCCGCCTGTCAGCGGCGCCTGAAGGTGGTCGTAGCTGTAGGCGCGTTACGGGGTAGGCGAGCTCATCCAGGCAGCGTCTCTACGCACATTTCGCGTCCTTTGGCAAGAGTCGTCGCGTGCGTGCGCCGCAAGAGTACTTAGACGATCATTTTTAAGCAGTGCAGTGCAGGATTCAGCGTCTGTAGCATTCTCTCGAGAGGATGCGACGGCGCTGGACGGCAGTCCCACTTTCCCCTCAGACGTTTGCAGCGGAAAGCAGCAGGAAGCTGTGAACTAGCTGAGCATCGGTGGTTCAGTGGTAGAATGCTCGCCTGCCACGCGGGCGGCCCGGGTTCGATTCCCGGCCGATGCATCATTTTGCTTTTCCCGCGGTGCCGTGTGACTTGCGCGCTTGAGATGCACGATCCACAAGAATGTATAGCGGGATTCCCTTGAGAAGAAACGAGAACGCAGCACGCGCGGTTCCCCACTCGGACGCTCGCGTCATGTTCTACGGACTGGCGTCGGCCTGGCCTCACAAGTTGCTGTGTCCAGGTGCCTCCGAGGCACTGAACTTGAACGACGGGGAGTGCTGCCTATGGTTGCAAAAGCTGCAGCAACACCGCAATCAACTGGGCCGGCAATGCACGTGTAGCAACAGAACGCGTTAACCACGAAGTAGTGTATCTCTGCGTCTAACATTGGGTACGCTGCTTACCCAGTTTCCAGGACCAGCAGTCTCCCCCCGTCCCCCTGCCTCGGTAGCGCAGTAGGCAGCGCGTAAGTCTCGTAATTTTAAGGTCGTGAGTTCGATTCTCACCCGGGGCATTTAATTTTCTGTGAGTCACGGTGGTGCTGTCGCTAGGGCTCGAACTTATTTCTTGTTTGTTATCCACAACGTTTCAACGCTTCAGCGAGAAAATGTTTACTTCCTGTTATTGATACTTACAGCTTTCCTTTTCCTCTTCTCCCAGTAGAGCAAGAAGCCAAATGCATTGCTCTGAGACTTTTGAGGTGCGCGCCTTGCCAGTCAGTATGCGCAAAGACGCTCGCAAAGAGAGAAGGGTGCCGACGTGGGACTCGGCACGAAATGTGCGAGAGACCATCCGATCCGTCCAACTAACGCCGAACTCCGGTGTGGTCTAGTGGCTAGGATACCTGGCTTTCACCCAGGAGGCCCGGGTTCGATTCCCGGTACCGGAACGGAATTTTTTCCACACGAATCGTCTCAAGTTTCAGCTGTGCGTGCTGCCGTTTCCCGTCCTGCTCGCAATTCAGCTACTGTTTCATGACCGCCAGCAGAACATGGACGAGCGGAGCAGGCACACGGTGACCCTAGAAGTGGCGTGTGGCTTCATGCCACGTGTTTCCAGCGTAGGGCTGAGCAACCGTCCGCGTCGAGGCCCGTTAGCTCAGTTGGTTAGAGCGTCGTGCTAATAACGCGAAGGTCGTGGGTTCGATCCCCCCACGGGCCAGTACGCTTTTACTACTACGAAAAGGCAGCGCCGATTTCAGCTGGCGAGTGTGATGACCAAAAGATCATCGCCCTGCGTGGACGTTGACAGAGGATCCGAACCCGACTTGTCGGCAAGCGCTACAGCATTCGCTCGGCAATGGCCACAATATGTTGAATACGCTGGTTCTGATACGGCAAAGAGAAAACGAAAGAAAATGTCCGATTGCCGACGTGTAACAACTTTGGCCCTTGTCAGTGCTTGGGCGGGTGACCGCATGGGAACACAGGGTACTGTTGGCAATTTTGCTTCCTATTTGTCTTTCTCCTTTCTTTTCGCAGCTGCAGCCCGATTCAGTCAGGGAGACGCCACCGTGTAATGAAGCGGCGTGCTGTGTGTCCACCGCCTCGCCTCTCCTTGCCTCTCTCAGTCGTTTCTCGTGCTTGTCGTGTTGATATAGGCCGACTGGAGAGCGTCAGCTCTCGCGTCAGCTGAGCAAAGTCGAGACAAGTCGAGACTCAAGGGGAATCGACGCACACGCTATAGGGTGGCCTGCAGCGAGTAAGATGGGGAAAGAAACATTAATTTAAGGACGCGTGGCAAAAGTACTTATACGCAAAAGTAAAAGCCTGCTGCGGTGGCCGGGAATCGAACCCGGATCAACTGCTTGGAAGGCAACTATGCTGACCATTACACCACCACCGCACAGTTCCCTTCCGCGCCTCGCGAGCCGCGCTGTGTCTGCTTCCCGCCTGTCAGCGGCGCCTGAAGGTGGTCGTAGCTGTAGGCGCGTTACGGGGTAGGCGAGCTCATCCAGGCAGCGTCTCTACGCACATTTCGCGTCCTTTGGCAAGAGTCGTCGCGTGCGTGCGCCGCAAGAGTACTTAGACGATCATTTTTAAGCAGTGCAGTGCAGGATTCAGCGTCTGTAGCATTCTCTCGAGAGGATGCGACGGCGCTGGACGGCAGTCCCACTTTCCCCTCAGACGTTTGCAGCGGAAAGCAGCAGGAAGCTGTGAACTAGCTGAGCATCGGTGGTTCAGTGGTAGAATGCTCGCCTGCCACGCGGGCGGCCCGGGTTCGATTCCCGGCCGATGCATCATTTTGCTTTTCCCGCGGTGCCGTGTGACTTGCGCGCTTGAGATGCACGATCCACAAGAATGTATAGCGGGATTCCCTTGAGAAGAAACGAGAACGCAGCACGCGCGGTTCCCCACTCGGACGCTCGCGTCATGTTCTACGGACTGGCGTCGGCCTGGCCTCACAAGTTGCTGTGTCCAGGTGCCTCCGAGGCACTGAACTTGAACGACGGGGAGTGCTGCCTATGGTTGCAAAAGCTGCAGCAACACCGCAATCAACTGGGCCGGCAATGCACGTGTAGCAACAGAACGCGTTAACCACGAAGTAGTGTATCTCTGCGTCTAACATTGGGTACGCTGCTTACCCAGTTTCCAGGACCAGCAGTCTCCCCCCGTCCCCCTGCCTCGGTAGCGCAGTAGGCAGCGCGTAAGTCTCGTAATTTTAAGGTCGTGAGTTCGATTCTCACCCGGGGCATTTAATTTTCTGTGAGTCACGGTGGTGCTGTCGCTAGGGCTCGAACTTATTTCTTGTTTGTTATCCACAACGTTTCAACGCTTCAGCGAGAAAATGTTTACTTCCTGTTATTGATACTTACAGCTTTCCTTTTCCTCTTCTCCCAGTAGAGCAAGAAGCCAAATGCATTGCTCTGAGACTTTTGAGGTGCGCGCCTTGCCAGTCAGTATGCGCAAAGACGCTCGCAAAGAGAGAAGGGTGCCGACGTGGGACTCGGCACGAAATGTGCGAGAGACCATCCGATCCGTCCAACGAACGCCGAACTCCGGTGTGGTCTAGTGGCTAGGATACCTGGCTTTCACCCAGGAGGCCCGGGTTCGATTCCCGGTACCGGAACGGAATTTTTTCCACACGAATCGTCTCAAGTTTCAGCTGTGCGTGCTGCCGTTTCCCGTCCTGCTCGCAATTCAGCTACTGTTTCATGACCGCCAGCAGAACATGGACGAGCGGAGCAGGCACACGGTGACCCTAGAAGTGGCGTGTGGCTTCATGCCACGTGTTTCCAGCGTAGGGCTGAGCAACCGTCCGCGTCGAGGCCCGTTAGCTCAGTTGGTTAGAGCGTCGTGCTAATAACGCGAAGGTCGTGGGTTCGATCCCCCCACGGGCCAGTACGCTTTTACTACTACGAAAAGGCAGCGCCGATTTCAGCTGGCGAGTGTGATGACCAAAAGATCATCGCCCTGCGTGGACGTTGACAGAGGATCCGAACCCGACTTGTCGGCAAGCGCTACAGCATTCGCTCGGCAATGGCCACAATATGTTGAATACGCTGGTTCTGATACGGCAAAGAGAAAACGAAAGAAAATGTCCGATTGCCGACGTGTAACAACTTTGGCCCTTGTCAGTGCTTGGGCGGGTGACCGCATGGGAACACAGGGTACTGTTGGCAATTTTGCTTCCTATTTGTCTTTCTCCTTTCTTTTCGCAGCTGCAGCCCGATTCAGTCAGGGAGACGCCACCGTGTAATGAAGCGGCGTGCTGTGTGTCCACCGCCTCGCCTCTCCTTGCCTCTCTCAGTCGTTTCTCGTGCTTGTCGTGTTGATATAGGCCGACTGGAGAGCGTCAGCTCTCGCGTCAGCTGAGCAAAGTCGAGACAAGTCGAGACTCAAGGGGAATCGACGCACACGCTATAGGGTGGCCTGCAGCGAGTAAGATGGGGAAAGAAACATTAATTTAAGGACGCGTGGCAAAAGTACTTATACGCAAAAGTAAAAGCCTGCTGCGGTGGCCGGGAATCGAACCCGGATCAACTGCTTGGAAGGCAACTATGCTGACCATTACACCACCACCGCACAGTTCCCTTCCGCGCCTCGCGAGCCGCGCTGTGTCTGCTTCCCGCCTGTCAGCGGCGCCTGAAGGTGGTCGTAGCTGTAGGCGCGTTACGGGGTAGGCGAGCTCATCCAGGCAGCGTCTCTACGCACATTTCGCGTCCTTTGGCAAGAGTCGTCGCGTGCGTGCGCCGCAAGAGTACTTAGACGATCATTTTTAAGCAGTGCAGTGCAGGATTCAGCGTCTGTAGCATTCTCTCGAGAGGATGCGACGGCGCTGGACGGCAGTCCCACTTTCCCCTCAGACGTTTGCAGCGGAAAGCAGCAGGAAGCTGTGAACTAGCTGAGCATCGGTGGTTCAGTGGTAGAATGCTCGCCTGCCACGCGGGCGGCCCGGGTTCGATTCCCGGCCGATGCATCATTTTGCTTTTCCCGCGGTGCCGTGTGACTTGCGCGCTTGAGATGCACGATCCACAAGAATGTATAGCGGGATTCCCTTGAGAAGAAACGAGAACGCAGCACGCGCGGTTCCCCACTCGGACGCTCGCGTCATGTTCTACGGACTGGCGTCGGCCTGGCCTCACAAGTTGCTGTGTCCAGGTGCCTCCGAGGCACTGAACTTGAACGACGGGGAGTGCTGCCTATGGTTGCAAAAGCTGCAGCAACACCGCAATCAACTGGGCCGGCAATGCACGTGTAGCAACAGAACGCGTTAACCACGAAGTAGTGTATCTCTGCGTCTAACATTGGGTACGCTGCTTACCCAGTTTCCAGGACCAGCAGTCTCCCCCCGTCCCCCTGCCTCGGTAGCGCAGTAGGCAGCGCGTAAGTCTCGTAATTTTAAGGTCGTGAGTTCGATTCTCACCCGGGGCATTTAATTTTCTGTGAGTCACGGTGGTGCTGTCGCTAGGGCTCGAACTTATTTCTTGTTTGTTATCCACAACGTTTCAACGCTTCAGCGAGAAAATGTTTACTTCCTGTTATTGATACTTACAGCTTTCCTTTTCCTCTTCTCCCAGTAGAGCAAGAAGCCAAATGCATTGCTCTGAGACTTTTGAGGTGCGCGCCTTGCCAGTCAGTATGCGCAAAGACGCTCGCAAAGAGAGAAGGGTGCCGACGTGGGACTCGGCACGAAATGTGCGAGAGACCATCCGATCCGTCCAACGAACGCCGAACTCCGGTGTGGTCTAGTGGCTAGGATACCTGGCTTTCACCCAGGAGGCCCGGGTTCGATTCCCGGTACCGGAACGGAATTTTTTCCACACGAATCGTCTCAAGTTTCAGCTGTGCGTGCTGCCGTTTCCCGTCCTGCTCGCAATTCAGCTACTGTTTCATGACCGCCAGCAGAACATGGACGAGCGGAGCAGGCACACGGTGACCCTAGAAGTGGCGTGTGGCTTCATGCCACGTGTTTCCAGCGTAGGGCTGAGCAACCGTCCGCGTCGAGGCCCGTTAGCTCAGTTGGTTAGAGCGTCGTGCTAATAACGCGAAGGTCGTGGGTTCGATCCCCCCACGGGCCAGTACGCTTTTACTACTACGAAAAGGCAGCGCCGATTTCAGCTGGCGAGTGTGATGACCAAAAGATCATCGCCCTGCGTGGACGTTGACAGAGGATCCGAACCCGACTTGTCGGCAAGCGCTACAGCATTCGCTCGGCAATGGCCACAATATGTTGAATACGCTGGTTCTGATACGGCAAAGAGAAAACGAAAGAAAATGTCCGATTGCCGACGTGTAACAACTTTGGCCCTTGTCAGTGCTTGGGCGGGTGACCGCATGGGAACACAGGGTACTGTTGGCAATTTTGCTTCCTATTTGTCTTTCTCCTTTCTTTTCGCAGCTGCAGCCCGATTCAGTCAGGGAGACGCCACCGTGTAATGAAGCGGCGTGCTGTGTGTCCACCGCCTCGCCTCTCCTTGCCTCTCTCAGTCGTTTCTCGTGCTTGTCGTGTTGATATAGGCCGACTGGAGAGCGTCAGCTCTCGCGTCAGCTGAGCAAAGTCGAGACAAGTCGAGACTCAAGGGGAATCGACGCACACGCTATAGGGTGGCCTGCAGCGAGTAAGATGGGGAAAGAAACATTAATTTAAGGACGCGTGGCAAAAGTACTTATACGCAAAAGTAAAAGCCTGCTGCGGTGGCCGGGAATCGAACCCGGATCAACTGCTTGGAAGGCAACTATGCTGACCATTACACCACCACCGCACAGTTCCCTTCCGCGCCTCGCGAGCCGCGCTGTGTCTGCTTCCCGCCTGTCAGCGGCGCCTGAAGGTGGTCGTAGCTGTAGGCGCGTTACGGGGTAGGCGAGCTCATCCAGGCAGCGTCTCTACGCACATTTCGCGTCCTTTGGCAAGAGTCGTCGCGTGCGTGCGCCGCAAGAGTACTTAGACGATCATTTTTAAGCAGTGCAGTGCAGGATTCAGCGTCTGTAGCATTCTCTCGAGAGGATGCGACGGCGCTGGACGGCAGTCCCACTTTCCCCTCAGACGTTTGCAGCGGAAAGCAGCAGGAAGCTGTGAACTAGCTGAGCATCGGTGGTTCAGTGGTAGAATGCTCGCCTGCCACGCGGGCGGCCCGGGTTCGATTCCCGGCCGATGCATCATTTTGCTTTTCCCGCGGTGCCGTGTGACTTGCGCGCTTGAGATGCACGATCCACAAGAATGTATAGCGGGATTCCCTTGAGAAGAAACGAGAACGCAGCACGCGCGGTTCCCCACTCGGACGCTCGCGTCATGTTCTACGGACTGGCGTCGGCCTGGCCTCACAAGTTGCTGTGTCCAGGTGCCTCCGAGGCACTGAACTTGAACGACGGGGAGTGCTGCCTATGGTTGCAAAAGCTGCAGCAACACCGCAATCAACTGGGCCGGCAATGCACGTGTAGCAACAGAACGCGTTAACCACGAAGTAGTGTATCTCTGCGTCTAACATTGGGTACGCTGCTTACCCAGTTTCCAGGACCAGCAGTCTCCCCCCGTCCCCCTGCCTCGGTAGCGCAGTAGGCAGCGCGTAAGTCTCGTAATTTTAAGGTCGTGAGTTCGATTCTCACCCGGGGCATTTAATTTTCTGTGAGTCACGGTGGTGCTGTCGCTAGGGCTCGAACTTATTTCTTGTTTGTTATCCACAACGTTTCAACGCTTCAGCGAGAAAATGTTTACTTCCTGTTATTGATACTTACAGCTTTCCTTTTCCTCTTCTCCCAGTAGAGCAAGAAGCCAAATGCATTGCTCTGAGACTTTTGAGGTGCGCGCCTTGCCAGTCAGTATGCGCAAAGACGCTCGCAAAGAGAGAAGGGTGCCGACGTGGGACTCGGCACGAAATGTGCGAGAGACCATCCGATCCGTCCAACGAACGCCGAACTCCGGTGTGGTCTAGTGGCTAGGATACCTGGCTTTCACCCAGGAGGCCCGGGTTCGATTCCCGGTACCGGAACGGAATTTTTTCCACACGAATCGTCTCAAGTTTCAGCTGTGCGTGCTGCCGTTTCCCGTCCTGCTCGCAATTCAGCTACTGTTTCATGACCGCCAGCAGAACATGGACGAGCGGAGCAGGCACACGGTGACCCTAGAAGTGGCGTGTGGCTTCATGCCACGTGTTTCCAGCGTAGGGCTGAGCAACCGTCCGCGTCGAGGCCCGTTAGCTCAGTTGGTTAGAGCGTCGTGCTAATAACGCGAAGGTCGTGGGTTCGATCCCCCCACGGGCCAGTACGCTTTTACTACTACGAAAAGGCAGCGCCGATTTCAGCTGGCGAGTGTGATGACCAAAAGATCATCGCCCTGCGTGGACGTTGACAGAGGATCCGAACCCGACTTGTCGGCAAGCGCTACAGCATTCGCTCGGCAATGGCCACAATATGTTGAATACGCTGGTTCTGATACGGCAAAGAGAAAACGAAAGAAAATGTCCGATTGCCGACGTGTAACAACTTTGGCCCTTGTCAGTGCTTGGGCGGGTGACCGCATGGGAACACAGGGTACTGTTGGCAATTTTGCTTCCTATTTGTCTTTCTCCTTTCTTTTCGCAGCTGCAGCCCGATTCAGTCAGGGAGACGCCACCGTGTAATGAAGCGGCGTGCTGTGTGTCCACCGCCTCGCCTCTCCTTGCCTCTCTCAGTCGTTTCTCGTGCTTGTCGTGTTGATATAGGCCGACTGGAGAGCGTCAGCTCTCGCGTCAGCTGAGCAAAGTCGAGACAAGTCGAGACTCAAGGGGAATCGACGCACACGCTATAGGGTGGCCTGCAGCGAGTAAGATGGGGAAAGAAACATTAATTTAAGGACGCGTGGCAAAAGTACTTATACGCAAAAGTAAAAGCCTGCTGCGGTGGCCGGGAATCGAACCCGGATCAACTGCTTGGAAGGCAACTATGCTGACCATTACACCACCACCGCACAGTTCCCTTCCGCGCCTCGCGAGCCGCGCTGTGTCTGCTTCCCGCCTGTCAGCGGCGCCTGAAGGTGGTCGTAGCTGTAGGCGCGTTACGGGGTAGGCGAGCTCATCCAGGCAGCGTCTCTACGCACATTTCGCGTCCTTTGGCAAGAGTCGTCGCGTGCGGTGCGCCGCAAGAGTACTTAGACGATCATTTTTAAGCAGTGCAGTGCAGGATTCCAGCGTCCTGTCGCATCCTCTCAGGATGCGACGGCGCTGGACGGCAGTCCCACTTTCCCCTCAGACGTTTGCAGCGGAAAGCAGCAGGAAGCTGTGAACTAGCTGAGCATCGGTGGTTCAGTGGTAGAATGCTCGCCTGCCACGCGGGCGGCCCGGGTTCGATTCCCGGCCGATGCATCATTTTGCTTTTTCCCCGCGGTGCCGTGTGACTTGCGCGCTTGAGATGCACG
>NW_026046587.1:10000-12500 GCF_023864275.1 Schistocerca cancellata
TAGCTGTTATGGGGAGACGGCACGTGGCTGAGTGCACAACATTTGGACCGTATGGTTCGCTGTTGTTGGGCGCAGTCGTTGTACGGTCACACATGTGCCACAGCGTATCATTCAGTACATACGGACCTATGTGCAGTACAATGTGAGGGTTAAGCTTACGACATCAGCGGACAGTGGACACAGGCCGTACCACGACGTAGACTGAGCGCTTCGACATGCGAATGCCAGTGAACAGCTGCGAAGGGCATTGAACACGCAAGCACCTGAACGACCAGCGTGCGAAGGCAGGGGGGGGGGAGGGGGGGGCGATGTACATCCTGCAGTCGTCCACATTACAGTGTACAGCGGGAGCATGTAAAAAGTAAGCAACACTTGCGAAGTGTTGAACATGAAACGATACACAAGAGGGTGGGCGGTGCGAGTAGCGAACTATATTCAGAGGGTTGTGGTTAGACAACACTAGATTAATGTAACGTGTCATATGCCAATTACAGAGCAGGTTAAGGCACAACGTGGGTTAGGTTAAGGCACAACGTGGGTTAGGTTAAGGCACAACGTGGGTTAGGTTAAGGCACAACGTGGGTTAGGTTAAGGCACAACGTGGGTTAGGTTAAGGCACAACGTGGGTTAGGTTAAGGCACAACGTGGGTTAGGTTAAGGCACAACGTGGGTTAGGTTAAGGCACAACGTGGGTTAGGTTAAGGCACAACGTGGGTTAGGTTAAGGCACAACGTGGGTTAGGTTAAGGCACAACGTGGGTTAGGTTAAGGCACAACGTGGGTTAGGTTAAGGCACAACGTGGGTTAGGTTAAGGCACAACGTGGGTTAGGTTAAGGCACAACGTGGGTTAGGTTAAGGCACAACGTGGGTTAGGTTAAGGCACAACGTGGGTTAGGTTAAGGCACAACGTGGGTTAGGTTAAGGCACAACGTGGGTTAGGTTAAGGCACAACGTGGGTTAGGTTAAGGCACAACGTGGGTTAGGTTAAGGCACAACGTGGGTTAGGTTAAGGCACAACGTGGGTTAGGTTAAGGCACAACGTGGGTTAGGTTAAGGCACAACGTGGGTTAGGTTAAGGCACAACGTGGGTTAGGTTAAGGCACAACGTGGGTTAGGTTAAGGCACAACTTGGGTTAGGTTAAGGCACAACTTGGGTTAGGTTAAGGCACAACTTGGGTTAGGTTAAGGCACAACTTGGGTTAGGTTAAGGCACAACTTGGGTTAGGTTAAGGCACAACTTGGGTTAGGTTAAGGCACAACTTGGGTTAGGTTAAGGCACAACTTGGGTTAGGTTAAGGCACAACTTGGGTTAGGTTAAGGCACAACTTGGGTTAGGTTAAGGCACAACTTGGGTTAGGTTAAGGCACAACTTGGGTTAGGTTAAGGCACAACTTGGGTTAGGTTAAGGCACAACTTGGGTTAGGTTAAGGCACAACTTGGGTTAGGTTAAGGCACAACTTGGGTTAGGTTAAGGCACAACTTGGGTTAGGTTAAGGCACAACTTGGGTTAGGTTAAGGCACAACTTGGGTTAGGTTAAGGCACAACTTGGGTTACATTGCGGTACAAATTGCGTTACATTGCGGTACAAATTGCGTTACATTGCGGTACAAATTGCGTTACATTGCGGTACAAATTGCGTTACATTGCGGTACAAATTGCGTTACATTGCGGTACAAATTGCGTTACATTGCGGTACAAATTGCGTTACATTGCGGTACAAATTGCGTTACATTGCGGTACAAATTGCGTTACATTGCGGTACAAATTGCGTTACATTGCGGTAGAAATTGTGGTACAAATTGCGTTACGAATTTGGTTAGGTTAAGGTGCAAAATGGGTTAGGTTAAGGTGCGAAATGGGTTGGATTACAGTACACAACGTGGTAAGAGAGTGTGTTGTTGGGGGGGGGGGGGGCCGAGGTTCGTTGGTAGTGATCATTGTAAGTGAATGTCTGAGGCAGCGTCAGTATGTCACAGCAGTTATGTCTCGTCAGGATGCGCTTATGCGCTTTTCGCTCGTGACTGGAGGCGCGCCGCGTCTGTGGTTGCGGCACACCTGTGTGATTCATTCCTGCCATTGTTTCTGTGCCGTAACAGGTGGCAGTGTGGTGGTGTTGGGTGCACCCCTGTGTAGGACATGTGTGGGTGTTGGTGGCTTATCTGAGCAGTTGTGGATGTCGGACGGGTGGGATATTCTATTTTAGAATTGGACTCCCTGGTGTGGTTATCATAGTGTGGATGGTGTACTGTGGCGGAGAGGATGCACCGGACGTTGGTCCATGCTGGTGCTTACATATTGTATCTGTGTCTGTTACAGGCAGAGAGTAATGTGTGATAGAGTGTCTCGCTGAGGTGTGGTTCATATTGTGTGCACAGACTTACAGCATGTATAGGGACAGCGGGAATTTGGCATATTGGATATAACTCTTCGTGAAACGCAAGATATAGGGGTGGATTGCAACGTACGAGTGCGGGAAGAGTCCGCCGTTCATCCGCTGGA
>NW_026046587.1:20000-25000 GCF_023864275.1 Schistocerca cancellata
ACACAAATCCAACTACGAGCTTTTTAACCGCAACAACTTTAATATACGCTATTGGAGCTGGAATTACCGCGGCTGCTGGCACCAGACTTGCCCTCCAATAGATACTCGTTAAAGGATTTAAAGTGTACTCATTCCGATTACGGGGCCTCGGATGAGTCCCGTATCGTTATTTTTCGTCACTACCTCCCCGTGCCGGGAGTGGGTAATTTGCGCGCCTGCTGCCTTCCTTGGATGTGGTAGCCGTTTCTCAGGCTCCCTCTCCGGAATCGAACCCTGATTCCCCGTTACCCGTTACAACCATGGTAGGCGCAGAACCTACCATCGACAGTTGATAAGGCAGACATTTGAAAGATGCGTCGCCGGTACGAGGACCGTGCGATCAGCCCAAAGTTATTCAGAGTCACCAAGGCAAACGGACCGGACGAGCCGACCGATTGGTTTTGATCTAATAAAAGCGTCCCTTCCATCTCTGGTCGGGACTCTGTTTGCATGTATTAGCTCTAGAATTACCACAGTTATCCAAGTAACGTGGGTACGATCTAAGGAACCATAACTGATTTAATGAGCCATTCGCGGTTTCACCTTAATGCGGCTTGTACTGAGACATGCATGGCTTAATCTTTGAGACAAGCATATGACTACTGGCAGGATCAACCAGGGAGCTGCGTCAACTAGAGCTGAGCAGCCGGCCGCCCGGGAGTGTGTCCCAGGGGCCCGCGCGAACACGCAAGCGTCCGCTCAATTATTCTGCAAACAGGAGGAGGCTGAGCTCCCCTGCACAATACACCTCGAAACCCTCTCAGGTCCCGGCGGCGCGCAGCGCCGTCCTAAGTACTTGGTCGGGTTCGAGAGAGGCGCAATCGCCCGGAGTTAGGCGAGTAGACGCTTTAGGTGCGACCACCCGTGCTCCCAACTGAGCTTGCCGCTGCCGACAGAGGCCCGGGAGCGTGCTGTCGTGGCATTGCCGGCGGGAGACAACACGCGCCACCTACGGTGACCGGCAGCTCCAACGCCAGCGCCACAGAAGGGCAAAGGCCCCACGTGGGTGCCGAAGCGAACTCTCCCAGCACAGCGCACGTGCCAACACGTCTGCACAACTGCGATACAAACCACCAGCGAGAACCGCTGGGGCGACCGAGCAGCAGACGGCGTCGCGGCGCCGAGTGCCGGGCGGCGGCGCATCCTCAACGCACACAGTCCTCAGTCGGACCAGCACACTGCAGATGTCCACCGCGCTTCGCACCGGGCCCGCGAGGACCCACTTTGGCCGCCCGGCGCCGCGCGCAGGGTGCCCCGGCGCGCAGCTGCGCCGCCTGCCGCGTCCGTCGGCCGGCGCGCCTGCCACTGGGCGCCCCCACCAGCCGGCTGTAGCGCGTGCGCCCACGCACCGCGCGGCCAGCACGCCGGGCGGCCCCCCCTCACCGGCCGGGGACGGTCCCACCCAGCCACCGCCGCGTATCGCTTCACACACAGATTTGCCCTTACTGATTTACCTCCAGCAACAACAACCGCACCACAATGGGTTTACCAGTTGTTCATTTGCGTAACGTCACCAGCAAACGTAGACGTCCATCCCAGTTTGCAAATGCAACGATTATTGCATACCTGTCTGTTAGGTGCCACGACACACTACGTCTGCCCACATACACGCAACAAAATGTGCACGACTAGAGAACACGTGGGAGGTGGCCCCCTACGTATGCGATGTCCATTACGACACCGACTGTCAACCAGCATCTGTACCATGTCGCAGATGTGGAACGCGGTGCACCATGCTATCACACTGTGTGAGAAGAGACGACTACGTTTGAATACACGCGCCACTACATCAACAGACGGCTCATGCTGATCGCCATCCAGGGCGTCCGTTACTCCCACACGTCTCTATGGCGTACCACACTGCAATGTAGCTGTTATGGGGAGACGGCACGTGGCTGAGTGCACAACATTTGGACCGTATGGTTCGCTGTTGTTGGGCGCAGTCGTTGTACGGTCACACATGTGCCACAGCGTATCATTCAGTACATACGGACCTATGTGCAGTACAATGTGAGGGTTAAGCTTACGACATCAGCGGACAGTGGACACAGGCCGTACCACGACGTAGACTGAGCGCTTCGACATGCGAATGCCAGTGAACAGCTGCGAAGGGCATTGAACACGCAAGCACCTGAACGACCAGCGTGCGAAGGCAGGGGGGGGGGAGGGGGGGGCGATGTACATCCTGCAGTCGTCCACATTACAGTGTACAGCGGGAGCATGTAAAAAGTAAGCAACACTTGCGAAGTGTTGAACATGAAACGATACACAAGAGGGTGGGCGGTGCGAGTAGCGAACTATATTCAGAGGGTTGTGGTTAGACAACACTAGATTAATGTAACGTGTCATATGCCAATTACAGAGCAGGTTAAGGCACAACGTGGGTTAGGTTAAGGCACAACGTGGGTTAGGTTAAGGCACAACGTGGGTTAGGTTAAGGCACAACGTGGGTTAGGTTAAGGCACAACGTGGGTTAGGTTAAGGCACAACGTGGGTTAGGTTAAGGCACAACGTGGGTTAGGTTAAGGCACAACGTGGGTTAGGTTAAGGCACAACGTGGGTTAGGTTAAGGCACAACGTGGGTTAGGTTAAGGCACAACGTGGGTTAGGTTAAGGCACAACGTGGGTTAGGTTAAGGCACAACGTGGGTTAGGTTAAGGCACAACGTGGGTTAGGTTAAGGCACAACGTGGGTTAGGTTAAGGCACAACGTGGGTTAGGTTAAGGCACAACGTGGGTTAGGTTAAGGCACAACGTGGGTTAGGTTAAGGCACAACGTGGGTTAGGTTAAGGCACAACGTGGGTTAGGTTAAGGCACAACGTGGGTTAGGTTAAGGCACAACGTGGGTTAGGTTAAGGCACAACGTGGGTTAGGTTAAGGCACAACGTGGGTTAGGTTAAGGCACAACGTGGGTTAGGTTAAGGCACAACGTGGGTTAGGTTAAGGCACAACGTGGGTTAGGTTAAGGCACAACTTGGGTTAGGTTAAGGCACAACGTGGGTTAGGTTAAGGCACAACTTGGGTTAGGTTAAGGCACAACTTGGGTTAGGTTAAGGCACAACTTGGGTTAGGTTAAGGCACAACTTGGGTTAGGTTAAGGCACAACTTGGGTTAGGTTAAGGCACAACTTGGGTTAGGTTAAGGCACAACTTGGGTTAGGTTAAGGCACAACTTGGGTTAGGTTAAGGCACAACTTGGGTTAGGTTAAGGCACAACTTGGGTTAGGTTAAGGCACAACTTGGGTTAGGTTAAGGCACAACTTGGGTTAGGTTAAGGCACAACTTGGGTTAGGTTAAGGCACAACTTGGGTTAGGTTAAGGCACAACTTGGGTTAGGTTAAGGCACAACTTGGGTTAGGTTAAGGCACAACTTGGGTTAGGTTAAGGCACAACTTGGGTTAGGTTAAGGCACAACTTGGGTTAGGTTAAGGCACAACTTGGGTTAGGTTAAGGCACAACTTGGGTTAGGTTAAGGCACAACTTGGGTTAGGTTAAGGCACAACTTGGGTTAGGTTAAGGCACAACTTGGGTTACATTGCGGTACAAATTGCGTTACATTGCGGTACAAATTGCGTTACATTGCGGTACAAATTGCGTTACATTGCGGTACAAATTGCGTTACATTGCGGTACAAATTGCGTTACATTGCGGTACAAATTGCGTTACATTGCGGTACAAATTGCGTTACATTGCGGTACAAATTGCGTTACATTGCGGTACAAATTGCGTTACATTGCGGTACAAATTGCGTTACATTGCGGTACAAATTGCGTTACATTGCGGTACAAATTGCGTTACATTGCGGTAGAAATTGTGGTACAAATTGCGTTACGAATTTGGTTAGGTTAAGGTGCAAAATGGGTTAGGTTAAGGTGCGAAATGGGTTGGATTACAGTACACAACGTGGTAAGAGAGTGTGTTGTTGGGGGGGGGGGCCGAGGTTCGTTGGTAGTGATCATTGTAAGTGAATGTCTGAGGCAGCGTCAGTATGTCACAGCAGTTATGTCTCGTCAGGATGCGCTTATGCGCTTTTCGCTCGTGACTGGAGGCGCGCCGCGTCTGTGGTTGCGGCACACCTGTGTGATTCATTCCTGCCATTGTTTCTGTGCCGTAACAGGTGGCAGTGTGGTGGTGTTGGGTGCACCCCTGTGTAGGACATGTGTGGGTGTTGGTGGCTTATCTGAGCAGTTGTGGATGTCGGACGGGTGGGATATTCTATTTTAGAATTGGACTCCCTGGTGTGGTTATCATAGTGTGGATGGTGTACTGTGGCGGAGAGGATGCACCGGACGTTGGTCCATGCTGGTGCTTACATATTGTATCTGTGTCTGTTACAGGCAGAGAGTAATGTGTGATAGAGTGTCTCGCTGAGGTGTGGTTCATATTGTGTGCACAGACTTACAGCATGTATAGGGACAGCGGGAATTTGGCATATTGGATATAACTCTTCGTGAAACGCAAGATATAGGGGTGGATTGCAACGTACGAGTGCGGGAAGAGTCCGCCGTTCATCCGCTGGAGTTGCGATTTCGGCGGTTGGGGTGGGGCACGTGCGGGTGCGGGTGCGGGTGCGGGTGGGGTGATTGTCGGTTGACTACTTCGTGCGACGCAGGCACTGGCGTTCGGGTTCCTGTGGTGGACAGATGATGCAGGCTTTGTGGGTGGCGTCGGAAAATGGGTACTGTGGGACCTAGCGATGTCGTAGTCGGGGTGGCGTCTCATAGATGGCGGTATCGTCGGTGCAGCAGGTCATGTTTCGGGAGACTTGCAGATGGCGGTATTTGGTTTTCGTGTTGCGCGCGACATGGTGGACGTCGTGTCGTCCGATTCGCGTAGATGGGGCTATTGCATGTGGTTTCGTCACATTGTCATAGATGGCGATGCTGTGGTTTGGCAGTATGGTTGGTGTAGTTCCGTTGGATTCCTGTAGATGGAGGTGTCGTTTCTGGGCCAGACGGCAAT
>NW_026046587.1:32500-35000 GCF_023864275.1 Schistocerca cancellata
ATCTAATAAAAGCGTCCCTTCCATCTCTGGTCGGGACTCTGTTTGCATGTATTAGCTCTAGAATTACCACAGTTATCCAAGTAACGTGGGTACGATCTAAGGAACCATAACTGATTTAATGAGCCATTCGCGGTTTCACCTTAATGCGGCTTGTACTGAGACATGCATGGCTTAATCTTTGAGACAAGCATATGACTACTGGCAGGATCAACCAGGGAGCTGCGTCAACTAGAGCTGAGCAGCCGGCCGCCCGGGAGTGTGTCCCAGGGGCCCGCGCGAACACGCAAGCGTCCGCTCAATTATTCTGCAAACAGGAGGAGGCTGAGCTCCCCTGCACAATACACCTCGAAACCCTCTCAGGTCCCGGCGGCGCGCAGCGCCGTCCTAAGTACTTGGTCGGGTTCGAGAGAGGCGCAATCGCCCGGAGTTAGGCGAGTAGACGCTTTAGGTGCGACCACCCGTGCTCCCAACTGAGCTTGCCGCTGCCGACAGAGGCCCGGGAGCGTGCTGTCGTGGCATTGCCGGCGGGAGACAACACGCGCCACCTACGGTGACCGGCAGCTCCAACGCCAGCGCCACAGAAGGGCAAAGGCCCCACGTGGGTGCCGAAGCGAACTCTCCCAGCACAGCGCACGTGCCAACACGTCTGCACAACTGCGATACAAACCACCAGCGAGAACCGCTGGGGCGACCGAGCAGCAGACGGCGTCGCGGCGCCGAGTGCCGGGCGGCGGCGCATCCTCAACGCACACAGTCCTCAGTCGGACCAGCACACTGCAGATGTCCACCGCGCTTCGCACCGGGCCCGCGAGGACCCACTTTGGCCGCCCGGCGCCGCGCGCAGGGTGCCCCGGCGCGCAGCTGCGCCGCCTGCCGCGTCCGTCGGCCGGCGCGCCTGCCACTGGGCGCCCCCACCAGCCGGCTGTAGCGCGTGCGCCCACGCACCGCGCGGCCAGCACGCCGGGCGGCCCCCCCTCACCGGCCGGGGACGGTCCCACCCAGCCACCGCCGCGTATCGCTTCACACACAGATTTGCCCTTACTGATTTACCTCCAGCAACAACAACCGCACCACAATGGGTTTACCAGTTGTTCATTTGCGTAACGTCACCAGCAAACGTAGACGTCCATCCCAGTTTGCAAATGCAACGATTATTGCATACCTGTCTGTTAGGTGCCACGACACACTACGTCTGCCCACATACACGCAACAAAATGTGCACGACTAGAGAACACGTGGGAGGTGGCCCCCTACGTATGCGATGTCCATTACGACACCGACTGTCAACCAGCATCTGTACCATGTCGCAGATGTGGAACGCGGTGCACCATGCTATCACACTGTGTGAGAAGAGACGACTACGTTTGAATACACGCGCCACTACATCAACAGACGGCTCATGCTGATCGCCATCCAGGGCGTCCGTTACTCCCACACGTCTCTATGGCGTACCACACTGCAATGTAGCTGTTATGGGGAGACGGCACGTGGCTGAGTGCACAACATTTGGACCGTATGGTTCGCTGTTGTTGGGCGCAGTCGTTGTACGGTCACACATGTGCCACAGCGTATCATTCAGTACATACGGACCTATGTGCAGTACAATGTGAGGGTTAAGCTTACGACATCAGCGGACAGTGGACACAGGCCGTACCACGACGTAGACTGAGCGCTTCGACATGCGAATGCCAGTGAACAGCTGCGAAGGGCATTGAACACGCAAGCACCTGAACGACCAGCGTGCGAAGGCAGGGGGGGGGGGAGGGGGGGGCGATGTACATCCTGCAGTCGTCCACATTACAGTGTACAGCGGGAGCATGTAAAAAGTAAGCAACACTTGCGAAGTGTTGAACATGAAACGATACACAAGAGGGTGGGCGGTGCGAGTAGCGAACTATATTCAGAGGGTTGTGGTTAGACAACACTAGATTAATGTAACGTGTCATATGCCAATTACAGAGCAGGTTAAGGCACAACGTGGGTTAGGTTAAGGCACAACGTGGGTTAGGTTAAGGCACAACGTGGGTTAGGTTAAGGCACAACGTGGGTTAGGTTAAGGCACAACGTGGGTTAGGTTAAGGCACAACGTGGGTTAGGTTAAGGCACAACGTGGGTTAGGTTAAGGCACAACGTGGGTTAGGTTAAGGCACAACGTGGGTTAGGTTAAGGCACAACGTGGGTTAGGTTAAGGCACAACGTGGGTTAGGTTAAGGCACAACGTGGGTTAGGTTAAGGCACAACGTGGGTTAGGTTAAGGCACAACGTGGGTTAGGTTAAGGCACAACGTGGGTTAGGTTAAGGCACAACGTGGGTTAGGTTAAGGCACAACGTGGGTTAGGTTAAGGCACAACGTGGGTTAGGTTAAGGCACAACGTGGGTTAGGTTAAGGCACAACGTGGGTTAGGTTAAGGCACAACGTGGGTTAGGTTAAGGCACAACGTGGGTTAGGTTAAGGCACAACGTGGGTTAGGTTAAGGCACAACGTGGGTTAGGTTAAGGC
>NW_026046587.1:42500-45886 GCF_023864275.1 Schistocerca cancellata
ACACCGGAGCGGACAGGCACTCGGGCGAAAGTCATTCAAAACCGGCGCCAGGCGCCAGGTGCCGCAGGCCAGCCGCTCCAGAGCTTCAGCGCTCGTACCACACAACATTTTTCAGTTAGTTTTGAGAGGCACGCGTGGTTCCGCACGCGGCGCACGGCTGCTGCCGTACAGGTAGCGTGTTGCGCGACACGACACGCACATCGAAAGACATGCAGTCTAGTCGGTAATGATCCTTCCGCAGGTTCACCTACGGAAACCTTGTTACGACTTTTACTTCCTCTAAATGATCAAGTTTGGTCATCTTTCCGGTAGCATCGGCAACGACAGAGTCGATGCCGCGTACCAGTCCGAAGACCTCACTAAATCATTCAATCGGTAGTAGCGACGGGCGGTGTGTACAAAGGGCAGGGACGTAATCAACGCGAGCTTATGACTCGCGCTTACTGGGAATTCCTCGTTCATGGGGAACAATTGCAAGCCCCAATCCCTAGCACGAAGGAGGTTCAGCGGGTTACCCCGACCTTTCGGCCTAGGAAGACACGCTGATTCCTTCAGTGTAGCGCGCGTGCGGCCCAGAACATCTAAGGGCATCACAGACCTGTTATTGCTCAATCTCGTGCGGCTAGAAGCCGCCTGTCCCTCTAAGAAGAAAAGTAATCGCTGACAGCACGAAGGATGTCACGCGACTAGTTAGCAGGCTAGAGTCTCGTTCGTTATCGGAATTAACCAGACAAATCGCTCCACCAACTAAGAACGGCCATGCACCACCACCCACCGAATCAAGAAAGAGCTATCAATCTGTCAATCCTTCCGGTGTCCGGGCCTGGTGAGGTTTCCCGTGTTGAGTCAAATTAAGCCGCAGGCTCCACTCCTGGTGGTGCCCTTCCGTCAATTCCTTTAAGTTTCAGCTTTGCAACCATACTTCCCCCGGAACCCAAAAGCTTTGGTTTCCCGGAGGCTGCCCGCCGAGTCATCGGAGGAACTGCGGCGGATCGCTGGCTGGCATCGTTTATGGTTAGAACTAGGGCGGTATCTGATCGCCTTCGAACCTCTAACTTTCGTTCTTGATTAATGAAAACATACTTGGCAAATGCTTTCGCTTCTGTTCGTCTTGCGACGATCCAAGAATTTCACCTCTAACGTCGCAATACGAATGCCCCCGCCTGTCCCTATTAATCATTACCTCGGGTTCCGAAAACCAACAAAATAGAACCGAGGTCCTATTCCATTATTCCATGCACACAGTATTCAGGCGGGCTTGCCTGCTTTAAGCACTCTAATTTGTTCAAAGTAAACGTGCCGGCCCACCCAGACACTCAATAAAGAGCACCTTGGTAGGATTTCAACGGGGTCCGCCTCGGGACGCACGAACACGCACGAGGCGGTCGCACGCCTTCGGCTCGCCCCACCGGCAGGACGTCCCACGATACATGCCAGTTAAACACCGACGGGCGGTGAACCAACAGCGTGGGACACAAATCCAACTACGAGCTTTTTAACCGCAACAACTTTAATATACGCTATTGGAGCTGGAATTACCGCGGCTGCTGGCACCAGACTTGCCCTCCAATAGATACTCGTTAAAGGATTTAAAGTGTACTCATTCCGATTACGGGGCCTCGGATGAGTCCCGTATCGTTATTTTTCGTCACTACCTCCCCGTGCCGGGAGTGGGTAATTTGCGCGCCTGCTGCCTTCCTTGGATGTGGTAGCCGTTTCTCAGGCTCCCTCTCCGGAATCGAACCCTGATTCCCCGTTACCCGTTACAACCATGGTAGGCGCAGAACCTACCATCGACAGTTGATAAGGCAGACATTTGAAAGATGCGTCGCCGGTACGAGGACCGTGCGATCAGCCCAAAGTTATTCAGAGTCACCAAGGCAAACGGACCGGACGAGCCGACCGATTGGTTTTGATCTAATAAAAGCGTCCCTTCCATCTCTGGTCGGGACTCTGTTTGCATGTATTAGCTCTAGAATTACCACAGTTATCCAAGTAACGTGGGTACGATCTAAGGAACCATAACTGATTTAATGAGCCATTCGCGGTTTCACCTTAATGCGGCTTGTACTGAGACATGCATGGCTTAATCTTTGAGACAAGCATATGACTACTGGCAGGATCAACCAGGGAGCTGCGTCAACTAGAGCTGAGCAGCCGGCCGCCCGGGAGTGTGTCCCAGGGGCCCGCGCGAACACGCAAGCGTCCGCTCAATTATTCTGCAAACAGGAGGAGGCTGAGCTCCCCTGCACAATACACCTCGAAACCCTCTCAGGTCCCGGCGGCGCGCAGCGCCGTCCTAAGTACTTGGTCGGGTTCGAGAGAGGCGCAATCGCCCGGAGTTAGGCGAGTAGACGCTTTAGGTGCGACCACCCGTGCTCCCAACTGAGCTTGCCGCTGCCGACAGAGGCCCGGGAGCGTGCTGTCGTGGCATTGCCGGCGGGAGACAACACGCGCCACCTACGGTGACCGGCAGCTCCAACGCCAGCGCCACAGAAGGGCAAAGGCCCCACGTGGGTGCCGAAGCGAACTCTCCCAGCACAGCGCACGTGCCAACACGTCTGCACAACTGCGATACAAACCACCAGCGAGAACCGCTGGGGCGACCGAGCAGCAGACGGCGTCGCGGCGCCGAGTGCCGGGCGGCGGCGCATCCTCAACGCACACAGTCCTCAGTCGGACCAGCACACTGCAGATGTCCACCGCGCTTCGCACCGGGCCCGCGAGGACCCACTTTGGCCGCCCGGCGCCGCGCGCAGGGTGCCCCGGCGCGCAGCTGCGCCGCCTGCCGCGTCCGTCGGCCGGCGCGCCTGCCACTGGGCGCCCCCACCAGCCGGCTGTAGCGCGTGCGCCCACGCACCGCGCGGCCAGCACGCCGGGCGGCCCCCCCTCACCGGCCGGGGACGGTCCCACCCAGCCACCGCCGCGTATCGCTTCACACACAGATTTGCCCTTACTGATTTACCTCCAGCAACAACAACCGCACCACAATGGGTTTACCAGTTGTTCATTTGCGTAACGTCACCAGCAAACGTAGACGTCCATCCCAGTTTGCAAATGCAACGATTATTGCATACCTGTCTGTTAGGTGCCACGACACACTACGTCTGCCCACATACACGCAACAAAATGTGCACGACTAGAGAACACGTGGGAGGTGGCCCCCTACGTATGCGATGTCCATTACGACACCGACTGTCAACCAGCATCTGTACCATGTCGCAGATGTGGAACGCGGTGCACCATGCTATCACACTGTGTGAGAAGAGACGACTACGTTTGAATACACGCGCCACTACATCAACAGACGGCTCATGCTGATCGCCATCCAGGGCGTCCGTTACTCCCACACGTCTCTATGGCGTACCACACTGCAATGTAGCTGT
>NW_026046588.1:0-45760 GCF_023864275.1 Schistocerca cancellata
AAAAATGCCGCCAGAAGGCGGTCCTCTGCGTCTTCTTGCGTCGCCGGCGCCGACGCTTGCCAAAGGGTGCGAAATGTGCATGGATACGCCGTCCGAATGCATCCGCATGTGCTCCCCTAGCCTACCTCGTAATGCGCCTAGGGCTACGATCACCATCGGCCGCTGCCGACTGGCGGGAAGCCGTCACAGCGCGGCGTGGGGGCGCCGGGTTGTGCGGTGGTGGTGTAATGGTCAGCATAGTTGCCTTCCAAGCAGTTGATCTGGGTTCGATTCCCGGCCACCGCAGCAGGCTTTTAATTTTGCGTATGAGTACTTTCGCCACGCGCCGTCAAATTAATGTTTTTTCTCCCTCTTACTCGCTACAGACCAGCCTACAGTATGTCTCGACTTGTCTCGACTTTGCTCAGCTGACGCGAGAGCTGACGCTCTCCAGTCGGCCTATATCAACACGACAAGCACGAGAAACGACTGAGAGAGGCAAGGAGAGGCGAGGCGCTGGACACACAGCACGCCGCTTCATTACACGGTGGCGTCTCCCTGACTGAATCGGGCTGCAGCTGCGAAAAGAAAGGAGAAAGAAAAATAGGAAGCAAAATTGCCAACAGTACCCTGTGTTCCCATGCGGTCACCCGCCCAAGCAGTGACAAGGGCCAAAGTTGTTACACGTCGGCAATCGGACATTTTCTTTCATTTTCTCTTTGCCGTATGAGAACCAGCGTATTCAACATAGTGTGGCCATTGCCGAGCGGACGCTGTAGCGCTTCCCGACAAGTCGGGTTCGGATCCTCTGTCAACGTCCACGCAGGGCGATGATCTTTTGGTCATCACACTCGCCAGCTGAAATCGGCGCTGCCCTTTCGTAGTAGTAAAAGCGTACTGGCCCGTGGGGGGATCGAACCCACGACCTTCGCGTTATTAGCACGACGCTCTAACCAACTGAGCTAACGGGCCTCGACGCGGACGGTTGCTCAGCCCTACGCTGGAAACACGTGGCATGAAGCCACACGCCACTTCTAGGGTCACCGTGTGTCTGCTCCGCTCGTCCATGTTCTGCTGGCGGTCATGAAACAGTAGCTGTATTGCGAGCAGCACGCACAGCTGAAACTTGAGACGATTCGTGTGGAAAAAATTCCGTTCCGGTACCGGGAATCGAACCAGGGCCTCCTGGGTGAAAGCCAGGTATCTTAGCCACTAGACCACACCGGATTTGGGCGTCGTTCGACGGATCGGATGGTCTCTCGCACATTTCGTGCCGAGTCCCGCGTCGGCACCCTTCTCTCTTTGCGAGCGTCTTTGCGCATACAGACTGGCAAGGCGCGCACCTCAAAAGTCTCAGAGCAATGCTTTTGGCTTCTTGCTCTACTGGGAGAAGAGGAAAAGGAAAGCTGTGGGGAACCGCGCGTGCTGCGTTCTCGGTTCTTCTCAAGGGAATCCCGCTATACATTCTTGTGGATCGTGCATCTCAAGCGCGCAAGTCACACGGCACCGCGGGAAAAGCAAAATGATGCATCGGCCGGGAATCGAACCCGGGCCGCCCGCGTGGCAGGCGAGCATTCTACCACTGAACCACCGATGCTGAGGCCAGTAGCAATCTTACGCTGCTTCCCGAGCAGGTGTCTCGAGATAAAGTGGGACTGCCGTCAAGCGCCGTAGCATTCTGTCGAGAAAATGCTGCAGACGCTGAATCCTGCACTGTACTGCCTAAAAATGCCGCCAGAAGGCGGTCCTCTGCGTCTTCTTGCGTCGCCGGCGCCGACGCTTGCCAAAGGGTGCGAAATGTGCATGGATACGCCGTCCGAATGCATCCGCATGTGCTCCCCTAGCCTACCTCGTAATGCGCCTAGGGCTACGATCACCATCGGCCGCTGCCGACTGGCGGGAAGCCGTCACAGCGCGGCGTGGGGGCGCCGGGTTGTGCGGTGGTGGTGTAATGGTCAGCATAGTTGCCTTCCAAGCAGTTGATCTGGGTTCGATTCCCGGCCACCGCAGCAGGCTTTTAATTTTGCGTATGAGTACTTTCGCCACGCGCCGTCAAATTAATGTTTTTTCTCCCTCTTACTCGCTACAGACCAGCCTACAGTATGTCTCGACTTGTCTCGACTTTGCTCAGCTGACGCGAGAGCTGACGCTCTCCAGTCGGCCTATATCAACACGACAAGCACGAGAAACGACTGAGAGAGGCAAGGAGAGGCGAGGCGCTGGACACACAGCACGCCGCTTCATTACACGGTGGCGTCTCCCTGACTGAATCGGGCTGCAGCTGCGAAAAGAAAGGAGAAAGAAAAATAGGAAGCAAAATTGCCAACAGTACCCTGTGTTCCCATGCGGTCACCCGCCCAAGCAGTGACAAGGGCCAAAGTTGTTACACGTCGGCAATCGGACATTTTCTTTCATTTTCTCTTTGCCGTATGAGAACCAGCGTATTCAACATAGTGTGGCCATTGCCGAGCGGACGCTGTAGCGCTTCCCGACAAGTCGGGTTCGGATCCTCTGTCAACGTCCACGCAGGGCGATGATCTTTTGGTCATCACACTCGCCAGCTGAAATCGGCGCTGCCCTTTCGTAGTAGTAAAAGCGTACTGGCCCGTGGGGGGATCGAACCCACGACCTTCGCGTTATTAGCACGACGCTCTAACCAACTGAGCTAACGGGCCTCGACGCGGACGGTTGCTCAGCCCTACGCTGGAAACACGTGGCATGAAGCCACACGCCACTTCTAGGGTCACCGTGTGTCTGCTCCGCTCGTCCATGTTCTGCTGGCGGTCATGAAACAGTAGCTGTATTGCGAGCAGCACGCACAGCTGAAACTTGAGACGATTCGTGTGGAAAAAATTCCGTTCCGGTACCGGGAATCGAACCAGGGCCTCCTGGGTGAAAGCCAGGTATCTTAGCCACTAGACCACACCGGATTTGGGCGTCGTTCGACGGATCGGATGGTCTCTCGCACATTTCGTGCCGAGTCCCGCGTCGGCACCCTTCTCTCTTTGCGAGCGTCTTTGCGCATACAGACTGGCAAGGCGCGCACCTCAAAAGTCTCAGAGCAATGCTTTTGGCTTCTTGCTCTACTGGGAGAAGAGGAAAAGGAAAGCTGTGGGGAACCGCGCGTGCTGCGTTCTCGGTTCTTCTCAAGGGAATCCCGCTATACATTCTTGTGGATCGTGCATCTCAAGCGCGCAAGTCACACGGCACCGCGGGAAAAGCAAAATGATGCATCGGCCGGGAATCGAACCCGGGCCGCCCGCGTGGCAGGCGAGCATTCTACCACTGAACCACCGATGCTGAGGCCAGTAGCAATCTTACGCTGCTTCCCGAGCAGGTGTCTCGAGATAAAGTGGGACTGCCGTCAAGCGCCGTAGCATTCTGTCGAGAAAATGCTGCAGACGCTGAATCCTGCACTGTACTGCCTAAAAATGCCGCCAGAAGGCGGTCCTCTGCGTCTTCTTGCGTCGCCGGCGCCGACGCTTGCCAAAGGGTGCGAAATGTGCATGGATACGCCGTCCGAATGCATCCGCATGTGCTCCCCTAGCCTACCTCGTAATGCGCCTAGGGCTACGATCACCATCGGCCGCTGCCGACTGGCGGGAAGCCGTCACAGCGCGGCGTGGGGGCGCCGGGTTGTGCGGTGGTGGTATAATGGTCAGCATAGTTGCCTTCCAAGCAGTTGATCTGGGTTCGATTCCCGGCCACCGCAGCAGGCTTTTAATTTTGCGTATGAGTACTTTCGCCACGCGCCGTCAAATTAATGTTTTTTCTCCCTCTTACTCGCTACAGACCAGCCTACAGTATGTCTCGACTTGTCTCGACTTTGCTCAGCTGACGCGAGAGCTGACGCTCTCCAGTCGGCCTATATCAACACGACAAGCACGAGAAACGACTGAGAGAGGCAAGGAGAGGCGAGGCGCTGGACACACAGCACGCCGCTTCATTACACGGTGGCGTCTCCCTGACTGAATCGGGCTGCAGCTGCGAAAAGAAAGGAGAAAGAAAAATAGGAAGCAAAATTGCCAACAGTACCCTGTGTTCCCATGCGGTCACCCGCCCAAGCAGTGACAAGGGCCAAAGTTGTTACACGTCGGCAATCGGACATTTTCTTTCATTTTCTCTTTGCCGTATGAGAACCAGCGTATTCAACATAGTGTGGCCATTGCCGAGCGGACGCTGTAGCGCTTCCCGACAAGTCGGGTTCGGATCCTCTGTCAACGTCCACGCAGGGCGATGATCTTTTGGTCATCACACTCGCCAGCTGAAATCGGCGCTGCCCTTTCGTAGTAGTAAAAGCGTACTGGCCCGTGGGGGGATCGAACCCACGACCTTCGCGATATTAGCACGACGCTCTAACCAACTGAGCTAACGGGCCTCGACGCGGACGGTTGCTCAGCCCTACGCTGGAAACACGTGGCATGAAGCCACACGCCACTTCTAGGGTCACCGTGTGTCTGCTCCGCTCGTCCATGTTCTGCTGGCGGTCATGAAACAGTAGCTGTATTGCGAGCAGCACGCACAGCTGAAACTTGAGACGATTCGTGTGGAAAAAATTCCGTTCCGGTACCGGGAATCGAACCAGGGCCTCCTGGGTGAAAGCCAGGTATCCTAGCCACTAGACCACACCGGATTTGGGCGTTCGTTCGACGGATCGGATGGTCTCTCGCACATTTCGTGCCGAGTCCCGCGTCGGCACCCTTCTCTCTTTGCGAGCGTCTTTGCGCATACAGACTGGCAAGGCGCGCACCTCAAAAGTCTCAGAGCAATGCTTTTGGCTTCTTGGTCTACTGGGAGAAGAGGAAAAGGAAAGCTGTGGGGAACCGCGCGTGCTGCGTTCTCGGTTCTTCTCAAGGGAATCCCGCTATACATTCTTGTGGATCGTGCATCTCAAGCGCGCAAGTCACACGGCACCGCGGGAAAAGCAAAATGATGCATCGGCCGGGAATCGAACCCGGGCCGCCCGCGTGGCAGGCGAGCATTCTACCACTGAACCACCGATGCTGAGGCCAGTAGCAATCTTACGCTGCTTCCCGAGCAGGTGTCTCGAGATAAAGTGGGACTGCCGTCAAGCGCCGTAGCATTCTGTCGAGAAAATGCTGCAGACGCTGAATCCTGCACTGTACTGCCTAAAAATGCCGCCAGAAGGCGGTCCTCTGCGTCTTCTTGCGTCGCCGGCGCCGACGCTTGCCAAAGGGTGCGAAATGTGCATGGATACGCCGTCCGAATGCATCCGCATGTGCTCCCCTAGCCTACCTCGTAATGCGCCTAGGGCTACGATCACCATCGGCCGCTGCCGACTGGCGGGAAGCCGTCACAGCGCGGCGTGGGGGCGCCGGGTTGTGCGGTGGTGGTGTAATGGTCAGCATAGTTGCCTTCCAAGCAGTTGATCTGGGTTCGATTCCCGGCCACCGCAGCAGGCTTTTAATTTTGCGTATGAGTACTTTCGCCACGCGCCGTCAAATTAATGTTTTTTCTCCCTCTTACTCGCTACAGACCAGCCTACAGTATGTCTCGACTTGTCTCGACTTTGCTCAGCTGACGCGAGAGCTGACGCTCTCCAGTCGGCCTATATCAACACGACAAGCACGAGAAACGACTGAGAGAGGCAAGGAGAGGCGAGGCGCTGGACACACAGCACGCCGCTTCATTACACGGTGGCGTCTCCCTGACTGAATCGGGCTGCAGCTGCGAAAAGAAAGGAGAAAGAAAAATAGGAAGCAAAATTGCCAACAGTACCCTGTGTTCCCATGCGGTCACCCGCCCAAGCAGTGACAAGGGCCAAAGTTGTTACACGTCGGCAATCGGACATTTTCTTTCATTTTCTCTTTGCCGTATGAGAACCAGCGTATTCAACATAGTGTGGCCATTGCCGAGCGGACGCTGTAGCGCTTCCCGACAAGTCGGGTTCGGATCCTCTGTCAACGTCCACGCAGGGCGATGATCTTTTGGTCATCACACTCGCCAGCTGAAATCGGCGCTGCCCTTTCGTAGTAGTAAAAGCGTACTGGCCCGTGGGGGGATCGAACCCACGACCTTCGCGTTATTAGCACGACGCTCTAACCAACTGAGCTAACGGGCCTCGACGCGGACGGTTGCTCAGCCCTACGCTGGAAACACGTGGCATGAAGCCACACGCCACTTCTAGGGTCACCGTGTGTCTGCTCCGCTCGTCCATGTTCTGCTGGCGGTCATGAAACAGTAGCTGTATTGCGAGCAGCACGCACAGCTGAAACTTGAGACGATTCGTGTGGAAAAAATTCCGTTCCGGTACCGGGAATCGAACCAGGGCCTCCTGGGTGAAAGCCAGGTATCTTAGCCACTAGACCACACCGGATTTGGGCGTCGTTCGACGGATCGGATGGTCTCTCGCACATTTCGTGCCGAGTCCCGCGTCGGCACCCTTCTCTCTTTGCGAGCGTCTTTGCGCATACAGACTGGCAAGGCGCGCACCTCAAAAGTCTCAGAGCAATGCTTTTGGCTTCTTGCTCTACTGGGAGAAGAGGAAAAGGAAAGCTGTGGGGAACCGCGCGTGCTGCGTTCTCGGTTCTTCTCAAGGGAATCCCGCTATACATTCTTGTGGATCGTGCATCTCAAGCGCGCAAGTCACACGGCACCGCGGGAAAAGCAAAATGATGCATCGGCCGGGAATCGAACCCGGGCCGCCCGCGTGGCAGGCGAGCATTCTACCACTGAACCACCGATGCTGAGGCCAGTAGCAATCTTACGCTGCTTCCCGAGCAGGTGTCTCGAGATAAAGTGGGACTGCCGTCAAGCGCCGTAGCATTCTGTCGAGAAAATGCTGCAGACGCTGAATCCTGCACTGTACTGCCTAAAAATGCCGCCAGAAGGCGGTCCTCTGCGTCTTCTTGCGTCGCCGGCGCCGACGCTTGCCAAAGGGTGCGAAATGTGCATGGATACGCCGTCCGAATGCATCCGCATGTGCTCCCCTAGCCTACCTCGTAATGCGCCTAGGGCTACGATCACCATCGGCCGCTGCCGACTGGCGGGAAGCCGTCACAGCGCGGCGTGGGGGCGCCGGGTTGTGCGGTGGTGGTATAATGGTCAGCATAGTTGCCTTCCAAGCAGTTGATCTGGGTTCGATTCCCGGCCACCGCAGCAGGCTTTTAATTTTGCGTATGAGTACTTTCGCCACGCGCCGTCAAATTAATGTTTTTTCTCCCTCTTACTCGCTACAGACCAGCCTACAGTATGTCTCGACTTGTCTCGACTTTGCTCAGCTGACGCGAGAGCTGACGCTCTCCAGTCGGCCTATATCAACACGACAAGCACGAGAAACGACTGAGAGAGGCAAGGAGAGGCGAGGCGCTGGACACACAGCACGCCGCTTCATTACACGGTGGCGTCTCCCTGACTGAATCGGGCTGCAGCTGCGAAAAGAAAGGAGAAAGAAAAATAGGAAGCAAAATTGCCAACAGTACCCTGTGTTCCCATGCGGTCACCCGCCCAAGCAGTGACAAGGGCCAAAGTTGTTACACGTCGGCAATCGGACATTTTCTTTCATTTTCTCTTTGCCGTATGAGAACCAGCGTATTCAACATAGTGTGGCCATTGCCGAGCGGACGCTGTAGCGCTTCCCGACAAGTCGGGTTCGGATCCTCTGTCAACGTCCACGCAGGGCGATGATCTTTTGGTCATCACACTCGCCAGCTGAAATCGGCGCTGCCCTTTCGTAGTAGTAAAAGCGTACTGGCCCGTGGGGGGATCGAACCCACGACCTTCGCGATATTAGCACGACGCTCTAACCAACTGAGCTAACGGGCCTCGACGCGGACGGTTGCTCAGCCCTACGCTGGAAACACGTGGCATGAAGCCACACGCCACTTCTAGGGTCACCGTGTGTCTGCTCCGCTCGTCCATGTTCTGCTGGCGGTCATGAAACAGTAGCTGTATTGCGAGCAGCACGCACAGCTGAAACTTGAGACGATTCGTGTGGAAAAAATTCCGTTCCGGTACCGGGAATCGAACCAGGGCCTCCTGGGTGAAAGCCAGGTATCCTAGCCACTAGACCACACCGGATTTGGGCGTTCGTTCGACGGATCGGATGGTCTCTCGCACATTTCGTGCCGAGTCCCGCGTCGGCACCCTTCTCTCTTTGCGAGCGTCTTTGCGCATACAGACTGGCAAGGCGCGCACCTCAAAAGTCTCAGAGCAATGCTTTTGGCTTCTTGGTCTACTGGGAGAAGAGGAAAAGGAAAGCTGTGGGGAACCGCGCGTGCTGCGTTCTCGGTTCTTCTCAAGGGAATCCCGCTATACATTCTTGTGGATCGTGCATCTCAAGCGCGCAAGTCACACGGCACCGCGGGAAAAGCAAAATGATGCATCGGCCGGGAATCGAACCCGGGCCGCCCGCGTGGCAGGCGAGCATTCTACCACTGAACCACCGATGCTGAGGCCAGTAGCAATCTTACGCTGCTTCCCGAGCAGGTGTCTCGAGATAAAGTGGGACTGCCGTCAAGCGCCGTAGCATTCTGTCGAGAAAATGCTGCAGACGCTGAATCCTGCACTGTACTGCCTAAAAATGCCGCCAGAAGGCGGTCCTCTGCGTCTTCTTGCGTCGCCGGCGCCGACGCTTGCCAAAGGGTGCGAAATGTGCATGGATACGCCGTCCGAATGCATCCGCATGTGCTCCCCTAGCCTACCTCGTAATGCGCCTAGGGCTACGATCACCATCGGCCGCTGCCGACTGGCGGGAAGCCGTCACAGCGCGGCGTGGGGGCGCCGGGTTGTGCGGTGGTGGTGTAATGGTCAGCATAGTTGCCTTCCAAGCAGTTGATCTGGGTTCGATTCCCGGCCACCGCAGCAGGCTTTTAATTTTGCGTATGAGTACTTTCGCCACGCGCCGTCAAATTAATGTTTTTTCTCCCTCTTACTCGCTACAGACCAGCCTACAGTATGTCTCGACTTGTCTCGACTTTGCTCAGCTGACGCGAGAGCTGACGCTCTCCAGTCGGCCTATATCAACACGACAAGCACGAGAAACGACTGAGAGAGGCAAGGAGAGGCGAGGCGCTGGACACACAGCACGCCGCTTCATTACACGGTGGCGTCTCCCTGACTGAATCGGGCTGCAGCTGCGAAAAGAAAGGAGAAAGAAAAATAGGAAGCAAAATTGCCAACAGTACCCTGTGTTCCCATGCGGTCACCCGCCCAAGCAGTGACAAGGGCCAAAGTTGTTACACGTCGGCAATCGGACATTTTCTTTCATTTTCTCTTTGCCGTATGAGAACCAGCGTATTCAACATAGTGTGGCCATTGCCGAGCGGACGCTGTAGCGCTTCCCGACAAGTCGGGTTCGGATCCTCTGTCAACGTCCACGCAGGGCGATGATCTTTTGGTCATCACACTCGCCAGCTGAAATCGGCGCTGCCCTTTCGTAGTAGTAAAAGCGTACTGGCCCGTGGGGGGATCGAACCCACGACCTTCGCGTTATTAGCACGACGCTCTAACCAACTGAGCTAACGGGCCTCGACGCGGACGGTTGCTCAGCCCTACGCTGGAAACACGTGGCATGAAGCCACACGCCACTTCTAGGGTCACCGTGTGTCTGCTCCGCTCGTCCATGTTCTGCTGGCGGTCATGAAACAGTAGCTGTATTGCGAGCAGCACGCACAGCTGAAACTTGAGACGATTCGTGTGGAAAAAATTCCGTTCCGGTACCGGGAATCGAACCAGGGCCTCCTGGGTGAAAGCCAGGTATCTTAGCCACTAGACCACACCGGATTTGGGCGTCGTTCGACGGATCGGATGGTCTCTCGCACATTTCGTGCCGAGTCCCGCGTCGGCACCCTTCTCTCTTTGCGAGCGTCTTTGCGCATACAGACTGGCAAGGCGCGCACCTCAAAAGTCTCAGAGCAATGCTTTTGGCTTCTTGCTCTACTGGGAGAAGAGGAAAAGGAAAGCTGTGGGGAACCGCGCGTGCTGCGTTCTCGGTTCTTCTCAAGGGAATCCCGCTATACATTCTTGTGGATCGTGCATCTCAAGCGCGCAAGTCACACGGCACCGCGGGAAAAGCAAAATGATGCATCGGCCGGGAATCGAACCCGGGCCGCCCGCGTGGCAGGCGAGCATTCTACCACTGAACCACCGATGCTGAGGCCAGTAGCAATCTTACGCTGCTTCCCGAGCAGGTGTCTCGAGATAAAGTGGGACTGCCGTCAAGCGCCGTAGCATTCTGTCGAGAAAATGCTGCAGACGCTGAATCCTGCACTGTACTGCCTAAAAATGCCGCCAGAAGGCGGTCCTCTGCGTCTTCTTGCGTCGCCGGCGCCGACGCTTGCCAAAGGGTGCGAAATGTGCATGGATACGCCGTCCGAATGCATCCGCATGTGCTCCCCTAGCCTACCTCGTAATGCGCCTAGGGCTACGATCACCATCGGCCGCTGCCGACTGGCGGGAAGCCGTCACAGCGCGGCGTGGGGGCGCCGGGTTGTGCGGTGGTGGTATAATGGTCAGCATAGTTGCCTTCCAAGCAGTTGATCTGGGTTCGATTCCCGGCCACCGCAGCAGGCTTTTAATTTTGCGTATGAGTACTTTCGCCACGCGCCGTCAAATTAATGTTTTTTCTCCCTCTTACTCGCTACAGACCAGCCTACAGTATGTCTCGACTTGTCTCGACTTTGCTCAGCTGACGCGAGAGCTGACGCTCTCCAGTCGGCCTATATCAACACGACAAGCACGAGAAACGACTGAGAGAGGCAAGGAGAGGCGAGGCGCTGGACACACAGCACGCCGCTTCATTACACGGTGGCGTCTCCCTGACTGAATCGGGCTGCAGCTGCGAAAAGAAAGGAGAAAGAAAAATAGGAAGCAAAATTGCCAACAGTACCCTGTGTTCCCATGCGGTCACCCGCCCAAGCAGTGACAAGGGCCAAAGTTGTTACACGTCGGCAATCGGACATTTTCTTTCATTTTCTCTTTGCCGTATGAGAACCAGCGTATTCAACATAGTGTGGCCATTGCCGAGCGGACGCTGTAGCGCTTCCCGACAAGTCGGGTTCGGATCCTCTGTCAACGTCCACGCAGGGCGATGATCTTTTGGTCATCACACTCGCCAGCTGAAATCGGCGCTGCCCTTTCGTAGTAGTAAAAGCGTACTGGCCCGTGGGGGGATCGAACCCACGACCTTCGCGATATTAGCACGACGCTCTAACCAACTGAGCTAACGGGCCTCGACGCGGACGGTTGCTCAGCCCTACGCTGGAAACACGTGGCATGAAGCCACACGCCACTTCTAGGGTCACCGTGTGTCTGCTCCGCTCGTCCATGTTCTGCTGGCGGTCATGAAACAGTAGCTGTATTGCGAGCAGCACGCACAGCTGAAACTTGAGACGATTCGTGTGGAAAAAATTCCGTTCCGGTACCGGGAATCGAACCAGGGCCTCCTGGGTGAAAGCCAGGTATCCTAGCCACTAGACCACACCGGATTTGGGCGTTCGTTCGACGGATCGGATGGTCTCTCGCACATTTCGTGCCGAGTCCCGCGTCGGCACCCTTCTCTCTTTGCGAGCGTCTTTGCGCATACAGACTGGCAAGGCGCGCACCTCAAAAGTCTCAGAGCAATGCTTTTGGCTTCTTGGTCTACTGGGAGAAGAGGAAAAGGAAAGCTGTGGGGAACCGCGCGTGCTGCGTTCTCGGTTCTTCTCAAGGGAATCCCGCTATACATTCTTGTGGATCGTGCATCTCAAGCGCGCAAGTCACACGGCACCGCGGGAAAAGCAAAATGATGCATCGGCCGGGAATCGAACCCGGGCCGCCCGCGTGGCAGGCGAGCATTCTACCACTGAACCACCGATGCTGAGGCCAGTAGCAATCTTACGCTGCTTCCCGAGCAGGTGTCTCGAGATAAAGTGGGACTGCCGTCAAGCGCCGTAGCATTCTGTCGAGAAAATGCTGCAGACGCTGAATCCTGCACTGTACTGCCTAAAAATGCCGCCAGAAGGCGGTCCTCTGCGTCTTCTTGCGTCGCCGGCGCCGACGCTTGCCAAAGGGTGCGAAATGTGCATGGATACGCCGTCCGAATGCATCCGCATGTGCTCCCCTAGCCTACCTCGTAATGCGCCTAGGGCTACGATCACCATCGGCCGCTGCCGACTGGCGGGAAGCCGTCACAGCGCGGCGTGGGGGCGCCGGGTTGTGCGGTGGTGGTGTAATGGTCAGCATAGTTGCCTTCCAAGCAGTTGATCTGGGTTCGATTCCCGGCCACCGCAGCAGGCTTTTAATTTTGCGTATGAGTACTTTCGCCACGCGCCGTCAAATTAATGTTTTTTCTCCCTCTTACTCGCTACAGACCAGCCTACAGTATGTCTCGACTTGTCTCGACTTTGCTCAGCTGACGCGAGAGCTGACGCTCTCCAGTCGGCCTATATCAACACGACAAGCACGAGAAACGACTGAGAGAGGCAAGGAGAGGCGAGGCGCTGGACACACAGCACGCCGCTTCATTACACGGTGGCGTCTCCCTGACTGAATCGGGCTGCAGCTGCGAAAAGAAAGGAGAAAGAAAAATAGGAAGCAAAATTGCCAACAGTACCCTGTGTTCCCATGCGGTCACCCGCCCAAGCAGTGACAAGGGCCAAAGTTGTTACACGTCGGCAATCGGACATTTTCTTTCATTTTCTCTTTGCCGTATGAGAACCAGCGTATTCAACATAGTGTGGCCATTGCCGAGCGGACGCTGTAGCGCTTCCCGACAAGTCGGGTTCGGATCCTCTGTCAACGTCCACGCAGGGCGATGATCTTTTGGTCATCACACTCGCCAGCTGAAATCGGCGCTGCCCTTTCGTAGTAGTAAAAGCGTACTGGCCCGTGGGGGGATCGAACCCACGACCTTCGCGTTATTAGCACGACGCTCTAACCAACTGAGCTAACGGGCCTCGACGCGGACGGTTGCTCAGCCCTACGCTGGAAACACGTGGCATGAAGCCACACGCCACTTCTAGGGTCACCGTGTGTCTGCTCCGCTCGTCCATGTTCTGCTGGCGGTCATGAAACAGTAGCTGTATTGCGAGCAGCACGCACAGCTGAAACTTGAGACGATTCGTGTGGAAAAAATTCCGTTCCGGTACCGGGAATCGAACCAGGGCCTCCTGGGTGAAAGCCAGGTATCTTAGCCACTAGACCACACCGGATTTGGGCGTCGTTCGACGGATCGGATGGTCTCTCGCACATTTCGTGCCGAGTCCCGCGTCGGCACCCTTCTCTCTTTGCGAGCGTCTTTGCGCATACAGACTGGCAAGGCGCGCACCTCAAAAGTCTCAGAGCAATGCTTTTGGCTTCTTGCTCTACTGGGAGAAGAGGAAAAGGAAAGCTGTGGGGAACCGCGCGTGCTGCGTTCTCGGTTCTTCTCAAGGGAATCCCGCTATACATTCTTGTGGATCGTGCATCTCAAGCGCGCAAGTCACACGGCACCGCGGGAAAAGCAAAATGATGCATCGGCCGGGAATCGAACCCGGGCCGCCCGCGTGGCAGGCGAGCATTCTACCACTGAACCACCGATGCTGAGGCCAGTAGCAATCTTACGCTGCTTCCCGAGCAGGTGTCTCGAGATAAAGTGGGACTGCCGTCAAGCGCCGTAGCATTCTGTCGAGAAAATGCTGCAGACGCTGAATCCTGCACTGTACTGCCTAAAAATGCCGCCAGAAGGCGGTCCTCTGCGTCTTCTTGCGTCGCCGGCGCCGACGCTTGCCAAAGGGTGCGAAATGTGCATGGATACGCCGTCCGAATGCATCCGCATGTGCTCCCCTAGCCTACCTCGTAATGCGCCTAGGGCTACGATCACCATCGGCCGCTGCCGACTGGCGGGAAGCCGTCACAGCGCGGCGTGGGGGCGCCGGGTTGTGCGGTGGTGGTGTAATGGTCAGCATAGTTGCCTTCCAAGCAGTTGATCTGGGTTCGATTCCCGGCCACCGCAGCAGGCTTTTAATTTTGCGTATGAGTACTTTCGCCACGCGCCGTCAAATTAATGTTTTTTCTCCCTCTTACTCGCTACAGACCAGCCTACAGTATGTCTCGACTTGTCTCGACTTTGCTCAGCTGACGCGAGAGCTGACGCTCTCCAGTCGGCCTATATCAACACGACAAGCACGAGAAACGACTGAGAGAGGCAAGGAGAGGCGAGGCGCTGGACACACAGCACGCCGCTTCATTACACGGTGGCGTCTCCCTGACTGAATCGGGCTGCAGCTGCGAAAAGAAAGGAGAAAGAAAAATAGGAAGCAAAATTGCCAACAGTACCCTGTGTTCCCATGCGGTCACCCGCCCAAGCAGTGACAAGGGCCAAAGTTGTTACACGTCGGCAATCGGACATTTTCTTTCATTTTCTCTTTGCCGTATGAGAACCAGCGTATTCAACATAGTGTGGCCATTGCCGAGCGGACGCTGTAGCGCTTCCCGACAAGTCGGGTTCGGATCCTCTGTCAACGTCCACGCAGGGCGATGATCTTTTGGTCATCACACTCGCCAGCTGAAATCGGCGCTGCCCTTTCGTAGTAGTAAAAGCGTACTGGCCCGTGGGGGGATCGAACCCACGACCTTCGCGTTATTAGCACGACGCTCTAACCAACTGAGCTAACGGGCCTCGACGCGGACGGTTGCTCAGCCCTACGCTGGAAACACGTGGCATGAAGCCACACGCCACTTCTAGGGTCACCGTGTGTCTGCTCCGCTCGTCCATGTTCTGCTGGCGGTCATGAAACAGTAGCTGTATTGCGAGCAGCACGCACAGCTGAAACTTGAGACGATTCGTGTGGAAAAAATTCCGTTCCGGTACCGGGAATCGAACCAGGGCCTCCTGGGTGAAAGCCAGGTATCTTAGCCACTAGACCACACCGGATTTGGGCGTCGTTCGACGGATCGGATGGTCTCTCGCACATTTCGTGCCGAGTCCCGCGTCGGCACCCTTCTCTCTTTGCGAGCGTCTTTGCGCATACAGACTGGCAAGGCGCGCACCTCAAAAGTCTCAGAGCAATGCTTTTGGCTTCTTGCTCTACTGGGAGAAGAGGAAAAGGAAAGCTGTGGGGAACCGCGCGTGCTGCGTTCTCGGTTCTTCTCAAGGGAATCCCGCTATACATTCTTGTGGATCGTGCATCTCAAGCGCGCAAGTCACACGGCACCGCGGGAAAAGCAAAATGATGCATCGGCCGGGAATCGAACCCGGGCCGCCCGCGTGGCAGGCGAGCATTCTACCACTGAACCACCGATGCTGAGGCCAGTAGCAATCTTACGCTGCTTCCCGAGCAGGTGTCTCGAGATAAAGTGGGACTGCCGTCAAGCGCCGTAGCATTCTGTCGAGAAAATGCTGCAGACGCTGAATCCTGCACTGTACTGCCTAAAAATGCCGCCAGAAGGCGGTCCTCTGCGTCTTCTTGCGTCGCCGGCGCCGACGCTTGCCAAAGGGTGCGAAATGTGCATGGATACGCCGTCCGAATGCATCCGCATGTGCTCCCCTAGCCTACCTCGTAATGCGCCTAGGGCTACGATCACCATCGGCCGCTGCCGACTGGCGGGAAGCCGTCACAGCGCGGCGTGGGGGCGCCGGGTTGTGCGGTGGTGGTGTAATGGTCAGCATAGTTGCCTTCCAAGCAGTTGATCTGGGTTCGATTCCCGGCCACCGCAGCAGGCTTTTAATTTTGCGTATGAGTACTTTCGCCACGCGCCGTCAAATTAATGTTTTTTCTCCCTCTTACTCGCTACAGACCAGCCTACAGTATGTCTCGACTTGTCTCGACTTTGCTCAGCTGACGCGAGAGCTGACGCTCTCCAGTCGGCCTATATCAACACGACAAGCACGAGAAACGACTGAGAGAGGCAAGGAGAGGCGAGGCGCTGGACACACAGCACGCCGCTTCATTACACGGTGGCGTCTCCCTGACTGAATCGGGCTGCAGCTGCGAAAAGAAAGGAGAAAGAAAAATAGGAAGCAAAATTGCCAACAGTACCCTGTGTTCCCATGCGGTCACCCGCCCAAGCAGTGACAAGGGCCAAAGTTGTTACACGTCGGCAATCGGACATTTTCTTTCATTTTCTCTTTGCCGTATGAGAACCAGCGTATTCAACATAGTGTGGCCATTGCCGAGCGGACGCTGTAGCGCTTCCCGACAAGTCGGGTTCGGATCCTCTGTCAACGTCCACGCAGGGCGATGATCTTTTGGTCATCACACTCGCCAGCTGAAATCGGCGCTGCCCTTTCGTAGTAGTAAAAGCGTACTGGCCCGTGGGGGGATCGAACCCACGACCTTCGCGTTATTAGCACGACGCTCTAACCAACTGAGCTAACGGGCCTCGACGCGGACGGTTGCTCAGCCCTACGCTGGAAACACGTGGCATGAAGCCACACGCCACTTCTAGGGTCACCGTGTGTCTGCTCCGCTCGTCCATGTTCTGCTGGCGGTCATGAAACAGTAGCTGTATTGCGAGCAGCACGCACAGCTGAAACTTGAGACGATTCGTGTGGAAAAAATTCCGTTCCGGTACCGGGAATCGAACCAGGGCCTCCTGGGTGAAAGCCAGGTATCTTAGCCACTAGACCACACCGGATTTGGGCGTCGTTCGACGGATCGGATGGTCTCTCGCACATTTCGTGCCGAGTCCCGCGTCGGCACCCTTCTCTCTTTGCGAGCGTCTTTGCGCATACAGACTGGCAAGGCGCGCACCTCAAAAGTCTCAGAGCAATGCTTTTGGCTTCTTGCTCTACTGGGAGAAGAGGAAAAGGAAAGCTGTGGGGAACCGCGCGTGCTGCGTTCTCGGTTCTTCTCAAGGGAATCCCGCTATACATTCTTGTGGATCGTGCATCTCAAGCGCGCAAGTCACACGGCACCGCGGGAAAAGCAAAATGATGCATCGGCCGGGAATCGAACCCGGGCCGCCCGCGTGGCAGGCGAGCATTCTACCACTGAACCACCGATGCTGAGGCCAGTAGCAATCTTACGCTGCTTCCCGAGCAGGTGTCTCGAGATAAAGTGGGACTGCCGTCAAGCGCCGTAGCATTCTGTCGAGAAAATGCTGCAGACGCTGAATCCTGCACTGTACTGCCTAAAAATGCCGCCAGAAGGCGGTCCTCTGCGTCTTCTTGCGTCGCCGGCGCCGACGCTTGCCAAAGGGTGCGAAATGTGCATGGATACGCCGTCCGAATGCATCCGCATGTGCTCCCCTAGCCTACCTCGTAATGCGCCTAGGGCTACGATCACCATCGGCCGCTGCCGACTGGCGGGAAGCCGTCACAGCGCGGCGTGGGGGCGCCGGGTTGTGCGGTGGTGGTATAATGGTCAGCATAGTTGCCTTCCAAGCAGTTGATCTGGGTTCGATTCCCGGCCACCGCAGCAGGCTTTTAATTTTGCGTATGAGTACTTTCGCCACGCGCCGTCAAATTAATGTTTTTTCTCCCTCTTACTCGCTACAGACCAGCCTACAGTATGTCTCGACTTGTCTCGACTTTGCTCAGCTGACGCGAGAGCTGACGCTCTCCAGTCGGCCTATATCAACACGACAAGCACGAGAAACGACTGAGAGAGGCAAGGAGAGGCGAGGCGCTGGACACACAGCACGCCGCTTCATTACACGGTGGCGTCTCCCTGACTGAATCGGGCTGCAGCTGCGAAAAGAAAGGAGAAAGAAAAATAGGAAGCAAAATTGCCAACAGTACCCTGTGTTCCCATGCGGTCACCCGCCCAAGCAGTGACAAGGGCCAAAGTTGTTACACGTCGGCAATCGGACATTTTCTTTCATTTTCTCTTTGCCGTATGAGAACCAGCGTATTCAACATAGTGTGGCCATTGCCGAGCGGACGCTGTAGCGCTTCCCGACAAGTCGGGTTCGGATCCTCTGTCAACGTCCACGCAGGGCGATGATCTTTTGGTCATCACACTCGCCAGCTGAAATCGGCGCTGCCCTTTCGTAGTAGTAAAAGCGTACTGGCCCGTGGGGGGATCGAACCCACGACCTTCGCGATATTAGCACGACGCTCTAACCAACTGAGCTAACGGGCCTCGACGCGGACGGTTGCTCAGCCCTACGCTGGAAACACGTGGCATGAAGCCACACGCCACTTCTAGGGTCACCGTGTGTCTGCTCCGCTCGTCCATGTTCTGCTGGCGGTCATGAAACAGTAGCTGTATTGCGAGCAGCACGCACAGCTGAAACTTGAGACGATTCGTGTGGAAAAAATTCCGTTCCGGTACCGGGAATCGAACCAGGGCCTCCTGGGTGAAAGCCAGGTATCCTAGCCACTAGACCACACCGGATTTGGGCGTTCGTTCGACGGATCGGATGGTCTCTCGCACATTTCGTGCCGAGTCCCGCGTCGGCACCCTTCTCTCTTTGCGAGCGTCTTTGCGCATACAGACTGGCAAGGCGCGCACCTCAAAAGTCTCAGAGCAATGCTTTTGGCTTCTTGGTCTACTGGGAGAAGAGGAAAAGGAAAGCTGTGGGGAACCGCGCGTGCTGCGTTCTCGGTTCTTCTCAAGGGAATCCCGCTATACATTCTTGTGGATCGTGCATCTCAAGCGCGCAAGTCACACGGCACCGCGGGAAAAGCAAAATGATGCATCGGCCGGGAATCGAACCCGGGCCGCCCGCGTGGCAGGCGAGCATTCTACCACTGAACCACCGATGCTGAGGCCAGTAGCAATCTTACGCTGCTTCCCGAGCAGGTGTCTCGAGATAAAGTGGGACTGCCGTCAAGCGCCGTAGCATTCTGTCGAGAAAATGCTGCAGACGCTGAATCCTGCACTGTACTGCCTAAAAATGCCGCCAGAAGGCGGTCCTCTGCGTCTTCTTGCGTCGCCGGCGCCGACGCTTGCCAAAGGGTGCGAAATGTGCATGGATACGCCGTCCGAATGCATCCGCATGTGCTCCCCTAGCCTACCTCGTAATGCGCCTAGGGCTACGATCACCATCGGCCGCTGCCGACTGGCGGGAAGCCGTCACAGCGCGGCGTGGGGGCGCCGGGTTGTGCGGTGGTGGTGTAATGGTCAGCATAGTTGCCTTCCAAGCAGTTGATCTGGGTTCGATTCCTGGCCACCGCAGCAGGCTTTTAATTTTGCGTATGAGTACTTTCGCCACGCGCCGTCAAATTAATGTTTTTTCTCCCTCTTACTCGCTACAGACCAGCCTACAGTATGTCTCGACTTGTCTCGACTTTGCTCAGCTGACGCGAGAGCTGACGCTCTCCAGTCGGCCTATATCAACACGACAAGCACGAGAAACGACTGAGAGAGGCAAGGAGAGGCGAGGCGCTGGACACACAGCACGCCGCTTCATTACACGGTGGCGTCTCCCTGACTGAATCGGGCTGCAGCTGCGAAAAGAAAGGAGAAAGAAAAATAGGAAGCAAAATTGCCAACAGTACCCTGTGTTCCCATGCGGTCACCCGCCCAAGCAGTGACAAGGGCCAAAGTTGTTACACGTCGGCAATCGGACATTTTCTTTCATTTTCTCTTTGCCGTATGAGAACCAGCGTATTCAACATAGTGTGGCCATTGCCGAGCGGACGCTGTAGCGCTTCCCGACAAGTCGGGTTCGGATCCTCTGTCAACGTCCACGCAGGGCGATGATCTTTTGGTCATCACACTCGCCAGCTGAAATCGGCGCTGCCCTTTCGTAGTAGTAAAAGCGTACTGGCCCGTGGGGGGATCGAACCCACGACCTTCGCGTTATTAGCACGACGCTCTAACCAACTGAGCTAACGGGCCTCGACGCGGACGGTTGCTCAGCCCTACGCTGGAAACACGTGGCATGAAGCCACACGCCACTTCTAGGGTCACCGTGTGTCTGCTCCGCTCGTCCATGTTCTGCTGGCGGTCATGAAACAGTAGCTGTATTGCGAGCAGCACGCACAGCTGAAACTTGAGACGATTCGTGTGGAAAAAATTCCGTTCCGGTACCGGGAATCGAACCAGGGCCTCCTGGGTGAAAGCCAGGTATCTTAGCCACTAGACCACACCGGATTTGGGCGTCGTTCGACGGATCGGATGGTCTCTCGCACATTTCGTGCCGAGTCCCGCGTCGGCACCCTTCTCTCTTTGCGAGCGTCTTTGCGCATACAGACTGGCAAGGCGCGCACCTCAAAAGTCTCAGAGCAATGCTTTTGGCTTCTTGCTCTACTGGGAGAAGAGGAAAAGGAAAGCTGTGGGGAACCGCGCGTGCTGCGTTCTCGGTTCTTCTCAAGGGAATCCCGCTATACATTCTTGTGGATCGTGCATCTCAAGCGCGCAAGTCACACGGCACCGCGGGAAAAGCAAAATGATGCATCGGCCGGGAATCGAACCCGGGCCGCCCGCGTGGCAGGCGAGCATTCTACCACTGAACCACCGATGCTGAGGCCAGTAGCAATCTTACGCTGCTTCCCGAGCAGGTGTCTCGAGATAAAGTGGGACTGCCGTCAAGCGCCGTAGCATTCTGTCGAGAAAATGCTGCAGACGCTGAATCCTGCACTGTACTGCCTAAAAATGCCGCCAGAAGGCGGTCCTCTGCGTCTTCTTGCGTCGCCGGCGCCGACGCTTGCCAAAGGGTGCGAAATGTGCATGGATACGCCGTCCGAATGCATCCGCATGTGCTCCCCTAGCCTACCTCGTAATGCGCCTAGGGCTACGATCACCATCGGCCGCTGCCGACTGGCGGGAAGCCGTCACAGCGCGGCGTGGGGGCGCCGGGTTGTGCGGTGGTGGTGTAATGGTCAGCATAGTTGCCTTCCAAGCAGTTGATCTGGGTTCGATTCCCGGCCACCGCAGCAGGCTTTTAATTTTGCGTATGAGTACTTTCGCCACGCGCCGTCAAATTAATGTTTTTTCTCCCTCTTACTCGCTACAGACCAGCCTACAGTATGTCTCGACTTGTCTCGACTTTGCTCAGCTGACGCGAGAGCTGACGCTCTCCAGTCGGCCTATATCAACACGACAAGCACGAGAAACGACTGAGAGAGGCAAGGAGAGGCGAGGCGCTGGACACACAGCACGCCGCTTCATTACACGGTGGCGTCTCCCTGACTGAATCGGGCTGCAGCTGCGAAAAGAAAGGAGAAAGAAAAATAGGAAGCAAAATTGCCAACAGTACCCTGTGTTCCCATGCGGTCACCCGCCCAAGCAGTGACAAGGGCCAAAGTTGTTACACGTCGGCAATCGGACATTTTCTTTCATTTTCTCTTTGCCGTATGAGAACCAGCGTATTCAACATAGTGTGGCCATTGCCGAGCGGACGCTGTAGCGCTTCCCGACAAGTCGGGTTCGGATCCTCTGTCAACGTCCACGCAGGGCGATGATCTTTTGGTCATCACACTCGCCAGCTGAAATCGGCGCTGCCCTTTCGTAGTAGTAAAAGCGTACTGGCCCGTGGGGGGATCGAACCCACGACCTTCGCGTTATTAGCACGACGCTCTAACCAACTGAGCTAACGGGCCTCGACGCGGACGGTTGCTCAGCCCTACGCTGGAAACACGTGGCATGAAGCCACACGCCACTTCTAGGGTCACCGTGTGTCTGCTCCGCTCGTCCATGTTCTGCTGGCGGTCATGAAACAGTAGCTGTATTGCGAGCAGCACGCACAGCTGAAACTTGAGACGATTCGTGTGGAAAAAATTCCGTTCCGGTACCGGGAATCGAACCAGGGCCTCCTGGGTGAAAGCCAGGTATCTTAGCCACTAGACCACACCGGATTTGGGCGTCGTTCGACGGATCGGATGGTCTCTCGCACATTTCGTGCCGAGTCCCGCGTCGGCACCCTTCTCTCTTTGCGAGCGTCTTTGCGCATACAGACTGGCAAGGCGCGCACCTCAAAAGTCTCAGAGCAATGCTTTTGGCTTCTTGCTCTACTGGGAGAAGAGGAAAAGGAAAGCTGTGGGGAACCGCGCGTGCTGCGTTCTCGGTTCTTCTCAAGGGAATCCCGCTATACATTCTTGTGGATCGTGCATCTCAAGCGCGCAAGTCACACGGCACCGCGGGAAAAGCAAAATGATGCATCGGCCGGGAATCGAACCCGGGCCGCCCGCGTGGCAGGCGAGCATTCTACCACTGAACCACCGATGCTGAGGCCAGTAGCAATCTTACGCTGCTTCCCGAGCAGGTGTCTCGAGATAAAGTGGGACTGCCGTCAAGCGCCGTAGCATTCTGTCGAGAAAATGCTGCAGACGCTGAATCCTGCACTGTACTGCCTAAAAATGCCGCCAGAAGGCGGTCCTCTGCGTCTTCTTGCGTCGCCGGCGCCGACGCTTGCCAAAGGGTGCGAAATGTGCATGGATACGCCGTCCGAATGCATCCGCATGTGCTCCCCTAGCCTACCTCGTAATGCGCCTAGGGCTACGATCACCATCGGCCGCTGCCGACTGGCGGGAAGCCGTCACAGCGCGGCGTGGGGGCGCCGGGTTGTGCGGTGGTGGTGTAATGGTCAGCATAGTTGCCTTCCAAGCAGTTGATCTGGGTTCGATTCCCGGCCACCGCAGCAGGCTTTTAATTTTGCGTATGAGTACTTTCGCCACGCGCCGTCAAATTAATGTTTTTTCTCCCTCTTACTCGCTACAGACCAGCCTACAGTATGTCTCGACTTGTCTCGACTTTGCTCAGCTGACGCGAGAGCTGACGCTCTCCAGTCGGCCTATATCAACACGACAAGCACGAGAAACGACTGAGAGAGGCAAGGAGAGGCGAGGCGCTGGACACACAGCACGCCGCTTCATTACACGGTGGCGTCTCCCTGACTGAATCGGGCTGCAGCTGCGAAAAGAAAGGAGAAAGAAAAATAGGAAGCAAAATTGCCAACAGTACCCTGTGTTCCCATGCGGTCACCCGCCCAAGCAGTGACAAGGGCCAAAGTTGTTACACGTCGGCAATCGGACATTTTCTTTCATTTTCTCTTTGCCGTATGAGAACCAGCGTATTCAACATAGTGTGGCCATTGCCGAGCGGACGCTGTAGCGCTTCCCGACAAGTCGGGTTCGGATCCTCTGTCAACGTCCACGCAGGGCGATGATCTTTTGGTCATCACACTCGCCAGCTGAAATCGGCGCTGCCCTTTCGTAGTAGTAAAAGCGTACTGGCCCGTGGGGGGATCGAACCCACGACCTTCGCGTTATTAGCACGACGCTCTAACCAACTGAGCTAACGGGCCTCGACGCGGACGGTTGCTCAGCCCTACGCTGGAAACACGTGGCATGAAGCCACACGCCACTTCTAGGGTCACCGTGTGTCTGCTCCGCTCGTCCATGTTCTGCTGGCGGTCATGAAACAGTAGCTGTATTGCGAGCAGCACGCACAGCTGAAACTTGAGACGATTCGTGTGGAAAAAATTCCGTTCCGGTACCGGGAATCGAACCAGGGCCTCCTGGGTGAAAGCCAGGTATCTTAGCCACTAGACCACACCGGATTTGGGCGTCGTTCGACGGATCGGATGGTCTCTCGCACATTTCGTGCCGAGTCCCGCGTCGGCACCCTTCTCTCTTTGCGAGCGTCTTTGCGCATACAGACTGGCAAGGCGCGCACCTCAAAAGTCTCAGAGCAATGCTTTTGGCTTCTTGCTCTACTGGGAGAAGAGGAAAAGGAAAGCTGTGGGGAACCGCGCGTGCTGCGTTCTCGGTTCTTCTCAAGGGAATCCCGCTATACATTCTTGTGGATCGTGCATCTCAAGCGCGCAAGTCACACGGCACCGCGGGAAAAGCAAAATGATGCATCGGCCGGGAATCGAACCCGGGCCGCCCGCGTGGCAGGCGAGCATTCTACCACTGAACCACCGATGCTGAGGCCAGTAGCAATCTTACGCTGCTTCCCGAGCAGGTGTCTCGAGATAAAGTGGGACTGCCGTCAAGCGCCGTAGCATTCTGTCGAGAAAATGCTGCAGACGCTGAATCCTGCACTGTACTGCCTAAAAATGCCGCCAGAAGGCGGTCCTCTGCGTCTTCTTGCGTCGCCGGCGCCGACGCTTGCCAAAGGGTGCGAAATGTGCATGGATACGCCGTCCGAATGCATCCGCATGTGCTCCCCTAGCCTACCTCGTAATGCGCCTAGGGCTACGATCACCATCGGCCGCTGCCGACTGGCGGGAAGCCGTCACAGCGCGGCGTGGGGGCGCCGGGTTGTGCGGTGGTGGTGTAATGGTCAGCATAGTTGCCTTCCAAGCAGTTGATCCGGGTTCGATTCCCGGCCACCGCAGCAGGCTTTTAATTTTGCGTATGAGTACTTTCGCCACGCGCCGTTAAATTAATGTTTTTTCTCCCTCTTACTCGCTACAGACCAGCCTACAGTATGTCTCGACTTGTCTCGACTTTGCTCAGCTGACGCGAGAGCTGACGCTCTCCAGTCGGCCTATATCAACACGACAAGCACGAGAAACGACTGAGAGAGGCAAGGAGAGGCGAGGCGCTGGACACACAGCACGCCGCTTCATTACACGGTGGCGTCTCCCTGACTGAATCGGGCTGCAGCTGCGAAAAGAAAGGAGAAAGAAAAATAGGAAGCAAAATTGCCAACAGTACCCTGTGTTCCCATGCGGTCACCCGCCCAAGCAGTGACAAGGGCCAAAGTTGTTACACGTCGGCAATCGGACATTTTCTTTCATTTTCTCTTTGCCGTATGAGAACCAGCGTATTCAACATAGTGTGGCCATTGCCGAGCGGACGCTGTAGCGCTTCCCGACAAGTCGGGTTCGGATCCTCTGTCAACGTCCACGCAGGGCGATGATCTTTTGGTCATCACACTCGCCAGCTGAAATCGGCGCTGCCCTTTCGTAGTAGTAAAAGCGTACTGGCCCGTGGGGGGATCGAACCCACGACCTTCGCGTTATTAGCACGACGCTCTAACCAACTGAGCTAACGGGCCTCGACGCGGACGGTTGCTCAGCCCTACGCTGGAAACACGTGGCATGAAGCCACACGCCACTTCTAGGGTCACCGTGTGTCTGCTCCGCTCGTCCATGTTCTGCTGGCGGTCATGAAACAGTAGCTGTATTGCGAGCAGCACGCACAGCTGAAACTTGAGACGATTCGTGTGGAAAAAATTCCGTTCCGGTACCGGGAATCGAACCCGGGCCTCCTGGGTGAAAGCCAGGTATCCTAGCCACTAGACCACACCGGATTTGGGCGTTCGTTCGACGGATCGGATGGTCTCTCGCACATTTCGTGCCGAGTCCCGCGTCGGCACCCTTCTCTCTTTGCGAGCGTCTTTGCGCATACAGACTGGCAAGGCGCGTACCTCAAAAGTCTCAGAGCAATGCTTTTGGCTTCTTGCTCTACTGGGAGAAGAGGAAAAGGAAAGCTGTGGGGAACCGCGCGTGCTGCGTTCTCGGTTCTTCTCAAGGGAATCCCGCTATACATTCTTGTGGATCGTGCATCTCAAGCGCGCAAGTCACACGGCACCGCGGGAAAAGCAAAATGATGCATCGGCCGGGAATCGAACCCGGGCCGCCCGCGTGGCAGGCGAGCATTCTACCACTGAACCACCGATGCTGAGGCCAGTAGCAATCTTACGCTGCTTCCCGAGCAGGTGTCTCGAGATAAAGTGGGACTGCCGTCAAGCGCCGTAGCATTCTGTCGAGAAAATGCTGCAGACGCTGAATCCTGCACTGTACTGCCTAAAAATGCCGCCAGAAGGCGGTCCTCTGCGTCTTCTTGCGTCGCCGGCGCCGACGCTTGCCAAAGGGTGCGAAATGTGCATGGATACGCCGTCCGAATGCATCCGCATGTGCTCCCCTAGCCTACCTCGTAATGCGCCTAGGGCTACGATCACCATCGGCCGCTGCCGACTGGCGGGAAGCCGTCACAGCGCGGCGTGGGGGCGCCGGGTTGTGCGGTGGTGGTGTAATGGTCAGCATAGTTGCCTTCCAAGCAGTTGATCTGGGTTCGATTCCCGGCCACCGCAGCAGGCTTTTAATTTTGCGTATGAGTACTTTCGCCACGCGCCGTCAAATTAATGTTTTTTCTCCCTCTTACTCGCTACAGACCAGCCTACAGTATGTCTCGACTTGTCTCGACTTTGCTCAGCTGACGCGAGAGCTGACGCTCTCCAGTCGGCCTATATCAACACGACAAGCACGAGAAACGACTGAGAGAGGCAAGGAGAGGCGAGGCGCTGGACACACAGCACGCCGCTTCATTACACGGTGGCGTCTCCCTGACTGAATCGGGCTGCAGCTGCGAAAAGAAAGGAGAAAGAAAAATAGGAAGCAAAATTGCCAACAGTACCCTGTGTTCCCATGCGGTCACCCGCCCAAGCAGTGACAAGGGCCAAAGTTGTTACACGTCGGCAATCGGACATTTTCTTTCATTTTTTCTTTGCCGTACGAGAACCAGCGTATTCAACATAGTGTGGCCATTGCCGAGCGGACGCTGTAGCGCTTCCCGACAAGTCGGGTTCGGATCCTCTGTCAACGTCCACGCAGGGCGATGATCTTTTGGTCATCACACTCGCCAGCTGAAATCGGCGCTGCCCTTTCGTAGTAGTAAAAGCGTACTGGCCCGTGGGGGGATCGAACCCACGACCTTCGCGTTATTAGCACGACGCTCTAACCAACTGAGCTAACGGGCCTCGACGCGGACGGTTGCTCAGCCCTACGCTGGAAACACGTGGCATGAAGCCACACGCCACTTCTAGGGTCACCGTGTGTCTGCTCCGCTCGTCCATGTTCTGCTGGCGGTCATGAAACAGTAGCTGTATTGCGAGCAGCACGCACAGCTGAAACTTGAGACGATTCGTGTGGAAAAAATTCCGTTCCGGTACCGGGAATCGAACCCGGGCCTCCTGGGTGAAAGCCAGGTATCCTAGCCACTAGACCACACCGGATTTGGGCGTTCGTTCGACGGATCGGATGGTCTCTCGCACATTTCGTGCCGAGTCCCGCGTCGGCACCCTTCTCTCTTTGCGAGCGTCTTTGCGCATACAGACTGGCAAGGCGCGTACCTCAAAAGTCTCAGAGCAATGCTTTTGGCTTCTTGCTCTACTGGGAGAAGAGGAAAAGGAAAGCTGTGGGGAACCGCGCGTGCTGCGTTCTCGGTTCTTCTCAAGGGAATCCCGCTATACATTCTTGTGGATCGTGCATCTCAAGCGCGCAAGTCACACGGCACCGCGGGAAAAGCAAAATGATGCATCGGCCGGGAATCGAACCCGGGCCGCCCGCGTGGCAGGCGAGCATTCTACCACTGAACCACCGATGCTGAGGCCAGTAGCAATCTTACGCTGCTTCCCGAGCAGGTGTCTCGAGATAAAGTGGGACTGCCGTCAAGCGCCGTAGCATTCTGTCGAGAAAATGCTGCAGACGCTGAATCCTGCACTGTACTGCCTAAAAATGCCGCCAGAAGGCGGTCCTCTGCGTCTTCTTGCGTCGCCGGCGCCGACGCTTGCCAAAGGGTGCGAAATGTGCATGGATACGCCGTCCGAATGCATCCGCATGTGCTCCCCTAGCCTACCTCGTAATGCGCCTAGGGCTACGATCACCATCGGCCGCTGCCGACTGGCGGGAAGCCGTCACAGCGCGGCGTGGGGGCGCCGGGTTGTGCGGTGGTGGTGTAATGGTCAGCATAGTTGCCTTCCAAGCAGTTGATCTGGGTTCGATTCCCGGCCACCGCAGCAGGCTTTTAATTTTGCGTATGAGTACTTTCGCCACGCGCCGTCAAATTAATGTTTTTTCTCCCTCTTACTCGCTACAGACCAGCCTACAGTATGTCTCGACTTGTCTCGACTTTGCTCAGCTGACGCGAGAGCTGACGCTCTCCAGTCGGCCTATATCAACACGACAAGCACGAGAAACGACTGAGAGAGGCAAGGAGAGGCGAGGCGCTGGACACACAGCACGCCGCTTCATTACACGGTGGCGTCTCCCTGACTGAATCGGGCTGCAGCTGCGAAAAGAAAGGAGAAAGAAAAATAGGAAGCAAAATTGCCAACAGTACCCTGTGTTCCCATGCGGTCACCCGCCCAAGCAGTGACAAGGGCCAAAGTTGTTACACGTCGGCAATCGGACATTTTCTTTCATTTTCTCTTTGCCGTATGAGAACCAGCGTATTCAACATAGTGTGGCCATTGCCGAGCGGACGCTGTAGCGCTTCCCGACAAGTCGGGTTCGGATCCTCTGTCAACGTCCACGCAGGGCGATGATCTTTTGGTCATCACACTCGCCAGCTGAAATCGGCGCTGCCCTTTCGTAGTAGTAAAAGCGTACTGGCCCGTGGGGGGATCGAACCCACGACCTTCGCGTTATTAGCACGACGCTCTAACCAACTGAGCTAACGGGCCTCGACGCGGACGGTTGCTCAGCCCTACGCTGGAAACACGTGGCATGAAGCCACACGCCACTTCTAGGGTCACCGTGTGTCTGCTCCGCTCGTCCATGTTCTGCTGGCGGTCATGAAACAGTAGCTGTATTGCGAGCAGCACGCACAGCTGAAACTTGAGACGATTCGTGTGGAAAAAATTCCGTTCCGGTACCGGGAATCGAACCCGGGCCTCCTGGGTGAAAGCCAGGTATCCTAGCCACTAGACCACACCGGATTTGGGCGTTCGTTCGACGGATCGGATGGTCTCTCGCACATTTCGTGCCGAGTCCCGCGTCGGCACCCTTCTCTCTTTGCGAGCGTCTTTGCGCATACAGACTGGCAAGGCGCGTACCTCAAAAGTCTCAGAGCAATGCTTTTGGCTTCTTGCTCTACTGGGAGAAGAGGAAAAGGAAAGCTGTGGGGAACCGCGCGTGCTGCGTTCTCGGTTCTTCTCAAGGGAATCCCGCTATACATTCTTGTGGATCGTGCATCTCAAGCGCGCAAGTCACACGGCACCGCGGGAAAAGCAAAATGATGCATCGGCCGGGAATCGAACCCGGGCCGCCCGCGTGGCAGGCGAGCATTCTACCACTGAACCACCGATGCTGAGGCCAGTAGCAATCTTACGCTGCTTCCCGAGCAGGTGTCTCGAGATAAAGTGGGACTGCCGTCAAGCGCCGTAGCATTCTGTCGAGAAAATGCTGCAGACGCTGAATCCTGCACTGTACTGCCTAAAAATGCCGCCAGAAGGCGGTCCTCTGCGTCTTCTTGCGTCGCCGGCGCCGACGCTTGCCAAAGGGTGCGAAATGTGCATGGATACGCCGTCCGAATGCATCCGCATGTGCTCCCCTAGCCTACCTCGTAATGCGCCTAGGGCTACGATCACCATCGGCCGCTGCCGACTGGCGGGAAGCCGTCACAGCGCGGCGTGGGGGCGCCGGGTTGTGCGGTGGTGGTGTAATGGTCAGCATAGTTGCCTTCCAAGCAGTTGATCTGGGTTCGATTCCCGGCCACCGCAGCAGGCTTTTAATTTTGCGTATGAGTACTTTCGCCACGCGCCGTCAAATTAATGTTTTTTCTCCCTCTTACTCGCTACAGACCAGCCTACAGTATGTCTCGACTTGTCTCGACTTTGCTCAGCTGACGCGAGAGCTGACGCTCTCCAGTCGGCCTATATCAACACGACAAGCACGAGAAACGACTGAGAGAGGCAAGGAGAGGCGAGGCGCTGGACACACAGCACGCCGCTTCATTACACGGTGGCGTCTCCCTGACTGAATCGGGCTGCAGCTGCGAAAAGAAAGGAGAAAGAAAAATAGGAAGCAAAATTGCCAACAGTACCCTGTGTTCCCATGCGGTCACCCGCCCAAGCAGTGACAAGGGCCAAAGTTGTTACACGTCGGCAATCGGACATTTTCTTTCATTTTCTCTTTGCCGTATGAGAACCAGCGTATTCAACATAGTGTGGCCATTGCCGAGCGGACGCTGTAGCGCTTCCCGACAAGTCGGGTTCGGATCCTCTGTCAACGTCCACGCAGGGCGATGATCTTTTGGTCATCACACTCGCCAGCTGAAATCGGCGCTGCCCTTTCGTAGTAGTAAAAGCGTACTGGCCCGTGGGGGGATCGAACCCACGACCTTCGCGTTATTAGCACGACGCTCTAACCAACTGAGCTAACGGGCCTCGACGCGGACGGTTGCTCAGCCCTACGCTGGAAACACGTGGCATGAAGCCACACGCCACTTCTAGGGTCACCGTGTGTCTGCTCCGCTCGTCCATGTTCTGCTGGCGGTCATGAAACAGTAGCTGTATTGCGAGCAGCACGCACAGCTGAAACTTGAGACGATTCGTGTGGAAAAAATTCCGTTCCGGTACCGGGAATCGAACCCGGGCCTCCTGGGTGAAAGCCAGGTATCCTAGCCACTAGACCACACCGGATTTGGGCGTTCGTTCGACGGATCGGATGGTCTCTCGCACATTTCGTGCCGAGTCCCGCGTCGGCACCCTTCTCTCTTTGCGAGCGTCTTTGCGCATACAGACTGGCAAGGCGCGTACCTCAAAAGTCTCAGAGCAATGCTTTTGGCTTCTTGCTCTACTGGGAGAAGAGGAAAAGGAAAGCTGTGGGGAACCGCGCGTGCTGCGTTCTCGGTTCTTCTCAAGGGAATCCCGCTATACATTCTTGTGGATCGTGCATCTCAAGCGCGCAAGTCACACGGCACCGCGGGAAAAGCAAAATGATGCATCGGCCGGGAATCGAACCCGGGCCGCCCGCGTGGCAGGCGAGCATTCTACCACTGAACCACCGATGCTGAGGCCAGTAGCAATCTTACGCTGCTTCCCGAGCAGGTGTCTCGAGATAAAGTGGGACTGCCGTCAAGCGCCGTAGCATTCTGTCGAGAAAATGCTGCAGACGCTGAATCCTGCACTGTACTGCCTAAAAATGCCGCCAGAAGGCGGTCCTCTGCGTCTTCTTGCGTCGCCGGCGCCGACGCTTGCCAAAGGGTGCGAAATGTGCATGGATACGCCGTCCGAATGCATCCGCATGTGCTCCCCTAGCCTACCTCGTAATGCGCCTAGGGCTACGATCACCATCGGCCGCTGCCGACTGGCGGGAAGCCGTCACAGCGCGGCGTGGGGGCGCCGGGTTGTGCGGTGGTGGTGTAATGGTCAGCATAGTTGCCTTCCAAGCAGTTGATCTGGGTTCGATTCCCGGCCACCGCAGCAGGCTTTTAATTTTGCGTATGAGTACTTTCGCCACGCGCCGTCAAATTAATGTTTTTTCTCCCTCTTACTCGCTACAGACCAGCCTACAGTATGTCTCGACTTGTCTCGACTTTGCTCAGCTGACGCGAGAGCTGACGCTCTCCAGTCGGCCTATATCAACACGACAAGCACGAGAAACGACTGAGAGAGGCAAGGAGAGGCGAGGCGCTGGACACACAGCACGCCGCTTCATTACACGGTGGCGTCTCCCTGACTGAATCGGGCTGCAGCTGCGAAAAGAAAGGAGAAAGAAAAATAGGAAGCAAAATTGCCAACAGTACCCTGTGTTCCCATGCGGTCACCCGCCCAAGCAGTGACAAGGGCCAAAGTTGTTACACGTCGGCAATCGGACATTTTCTTTCATTTTCTCTTTGCCGTATGAGAACCAGCGTATTCAACATAGTGTGGCCATTGCCGAGCGGACGCTGTAGCGCTTCCCGACAAGTCGGGTTCGGATCCTCTGTCAACGTCCACGCAGGGCGATGATCTTTTGGTCATCACACTCGCCAGCTGAAATCGGCGCTGCCCTTTCGTAGTAGTAAAAGCGTACTGGCCCGTGGGGGGATCGAACCCACGACCTTCGCGTTATTAGCACGACGCTCTAACCAACTGAGCTAACGGGCCTCGACGCGGACGGTTGCTCAGCCCTACGCTGGAAACACGTGGCATGAAGCCACACGCCACTTCTAGGGTCACCGTGTGTCTGCTCCGCTCGTCCATGTTCTGCTGGCGGTCATGAAACAGTAGCTGTATTGCGAGCAGCACGCACAGCTGAAACTTGAGACGATTCGTGTGGAAAAAATTCCGTTCCGGTACCGGGAATCGAACCCGGGCCTCCTGGGTGAAAGCCAGGTATCCTAGCCACTAGACCACACCGGATTTGGGCGTTCGTTCGACGGATCGGATGGTCTCTCGCACATTTCGTGCCGAGTCCCGCGTCGGCACCCTTCTCTCTTTGCGAGCGTCTTTGCGCATACAGACTGGCAAGGCGCGTACCTCAAAAGTCTCAGAGCAATGCTTTTGGCTTCTTGCTCTACTGGGAGAAGAGGAAAAGGAAAGCTGTGGGGAACCGCGCGTGCTGCGTTCTCGGTTCTTCTCAAGGGAATCCCGCTATACATTCTTGTGGATCGTGCATCTCAAGCGCGCAAGTCACACGGCACCGCGGGAAAAGCAAAATGATGCATCGGCCGGGAATCGAACCCGGGCCGCCCGCGTGGCAGGCGAGCATTCTACCACTGAACCACCGATGCTGAGGCCAGTAGCAATCTTACGCTGCTTCCCGAGCAGGTGTCTCGAGATAAAGTGGGACTGCCGTCAAGCGCCGTAGCATTCTGTCGAGAAAATGCTGCAGACGCTGAATCCTGCACTGTACTGCCTAAAAATGCCGCCAGAAGGCGGTCCTCTGCGTCTTCTTGCGTCGCCGGCGCCGACGCTTGCCAAAGGGTGCGAAATGTGCATGGATACGCCGTCCGAATGCATCCGCATGTGCTCCCCTAGCCTACCTCGTAATGCGCCTAGGGCTACGATCACCATCGGCCGCTGCCGACTGGCGGGAAGCCGTCACAGCGCGGCGTGGGGGCGCCGGGTTGTGCGGTGGTGGTGTAATGGTCAGCATAGTTGCCTTCCAAGCAGTTGATCTGGGTTCGATTCCCGGCCACCGCAGCAGGCTTTTAATTTTGCGTATGAGTACTTTCGCCACGCGCCGTCAAATTAATGATTTTTCTCCCTCTTACTCGCTACAGACCAGCCTACAGTATGTCTCGACTTGTCTCGACTTTGCTCAGCTGACGCGAGAGCTGACGCTCTCCAGTCGGCCTATATCAACACGACAAGCACGAGAAACGACTGAGAGAGGCAAGGAGAGGCGAGGCGCTGGACACACAGCACGCCGCTTCATTACACGGTGGCGTCTCCCTGACTGAATCGGGCTGCAGCTGCGAAAAGAAAGGAGAAAGAAAAATAGGAAGCAAAATTGCCAACAGTACCCTGTGTTCCCATGCGGTCACCCGCCCAAGCAGTGACAAGGGCCAAAGTTGTTACACGTCGGCAATCGGACATTTTCTTTCATTTTCTCTTTGCCGTATGAGAACCAGCGTATTCAACATAGTGTGGCCATTGCCGAGCGGACGCTGTAGCGCTTCCCGACAAGTCGGGTTCGGATCCTCTGTCAACGTCCACGCAGGGCGATGATCTTTTGGTCATCACACTCGCCAGCTGAAATCGGCGCTGCCCTTTCGTAGTAGTAAAAGCGTACTGGCCCGTGGGGGGATCGAACCCACGACCTTCGCGTTATTAGCACGACGCTCTAACCAACTGAGCTAACGGGCCTCGACGCGGACGGTTGCTCAGCCCTACGCTGGAAACACGTGGCATGAAGCCACACGCCACTTCTAGGGTCACCGTGTGTCTGCTCCGCTCGTCCATGTTCTGCTGGCGGTCATGAAACAGTAGCTGTATTGCGAGCAGCACGCACAGCTGAAACTTGAGACGATTCGTGTGGAAAAAATTCCGTTCCGGTACCGGGAATCGAACCCGGGCCTCCTGGGTGAAAGCCAGGTATCCTAGCCACTAGACCACACCGGATTTGGGCGTTCGTTCGACGGATCGGATGGTCTCTCGCACATTTCGTGCCGAGTCCCGCGTCGGCACCCTTCTCTCTTTGCGAGCGTCTTTGCGCATACAGACTGGCAAGGCGCGTACCTCAAAAGTCTCAGAGCAATGCTTTTGGCTTCTTGCTCTACTGGGAGAAGAGGAAAAGGAAAGCTGTGGGGAACCGCGCGTGCTGCGTTCTCGGTTCTTCTCAAGGGAATCCCGCTATACATTCTTGTGGATCGTGCATCTCAAGCGCGCAAGTCACACGGCACCGCGGGAAAAGCAAAATGATGCATCGGCCGGGAATCGAACCCGGGCCGCCCGCGTGGCAGGCGAGCATTCTACCACTGAACCACCGATGCTGAGGCCAGTAGCAATCTTACGCTGCTTCCCGAGCAGGTGTCTCGAGATAAAGTGGGACTGCCGTCAAGCGCCGTAGCATTCTGTCGAGAAAATGCTGCAGACGCTGAATCCTGCACTGTACTGCCTAAAAATGCCGCCAGAAGGCGGTCCTCTGCGTCTTCTTGCGTCGCCGGCGCCGACGCTTGCCAAAGGGTGCGAAATGTGCATGGATACGCCGTCCGAATGCATCCGCATGTGCTCCCCTAGCCTACCTCGTAATGCGCCTAGGGCTACGATCACCATCGGCCGCTGCCGACTGGCGGGAAGCCGTCACAGCGCGGCGTGGGGGCGCCGGGTTGTGCGGTGGTGGTGTAATGGTCAGCATAGTTGCCTTCCAAGCAGTTGATCTGGGTTCGATTCCCGGCCACCGCAGCAGGCTTTTAATTTTGCGTATGAGTACTTTCGCCACGCGCCGTCAAATTAATGTTTTTTCTCCCTCTTACTCGCTACAGACCAGCCTACAGTATGTCTCGACTTGTCTCGACTTTGCTCAGCTGACGCGAGAGCTGACGCTCTCCAGTCGGCCTATATCAACACGACAAGCACGAGAAACGACTGAGAGAGGCAAGGAGAGGCGAGGCGCTGGACACACAGCACGCCGCTTCATTACACGGTGGCGTCTCCCTGACTGAATCGGGCTGCAGCTGCGAAAAGAAAGGAGAAAGAAAAATAGGAAGCAAAATTGCCAACAGTACCCTGTGTTCCCATGCGGTCACCCGCCCAAGCAGTGACAAGGGCCAAAGTTGTTACACGTCGGCAATCGGACATTTTCTTTCATTTTCTCTTTGCCGTATGAGAACCAGCGTATTCAACATAGTGTGGCCATTGCCGAGCGGACGCTGTAGCGCTTCCCGACAAGTCGGGTTCGGATCCTCTGTCAACGTCCACGCAGGGCGATGATCTTTTGGTCATCACACTCGCCAGCTGAAATCGGCGCTGCCCTTTCGTAGTAGTAAAAGCGTACTGGCCCGTGGGGGGATCGAACCCACGACCTTCGCGTTATTAGCACGACGCTCTAACCAACTGAGCTAACGGGCCTCGACGCGGACGGTTGCTCAGCCCTACGCTGGAAACACGTGGCATGAAGCCACACGCCACTTCTAGGGTCACCGTGTGTCTGCTCCGCTCGTCCATGTTCTGCTGGCGGTCATGAAACAGTAGCTGTATTGCGAGCAGCACGCACAGCTGAAACTTGAGACGATTCGTGTGGAAAAAATTCCGTTCCGGTACCGGGAATCGAACCCGGGCCTCCTGGGTGAAAGCCAGGTATCCTAGCCACTAGACCACACCGGATTTGGGCGTTCGTTCGACGGATCGGATGGTCTCTCGCACATTTCGTGCCGAGTCCCGCGTCGGCACCCTTCTCTCTTTGCGAGCGTCTTTGCGCATACAGACTGGCAAGGCGCGTACCTCAAAAGTCTCAGAGCAATGCTTTTGGCTTCTTGCTCTACTGGGAGAAGAGGAAAAGGAAAGCTGTGGGGAACCGCGCGTGCTGCGTTCTCGGTTCTTCTCAAGGGAATCCCGCTATACATTCTTGTGGATCGTGCATCTCAAGCGCGCAAGTCACACGGCACCGCGGGAAAAGCAAAATGATGCATCGGCCGGGAATCGAACCCGGGCCGCCCGCGTGGCAGGCGAGCATTCTACCACTGAACCACCGATGCTGAGGCCAGTAGCAATCTTACGCTGCTTCCCGAGCAGGTGTCTCGAGATAAAGTGGGACTGCCGTCAAGCGCCGTAGCATTCTGTCGAGAAAATGCTGCAGACGCTGAATCCTGCACTGTACTGCCTAAAAATGCCGCCAGAAGGCGGTCCTCTGCGTCTTCTTGCGTCGCCGGCGCCGACGCTTGCCAAAGGGTGCGAAATGTGCATGGATACGCCGTCCGAATGCATCCGCATGTGCTCCCCTAGCCTACCTCGTAATGCGCCTAGGGCTACGATCACCATCGGCCGCTGCCGACTGGCGGGAAGCCGTCACAGCGCGGCGTGGGGGCGCCGGGTTGTGCGGTGGTGGTGTAATGGTCAGCATAGTTGCCTTCCAAGCAGTTGATCTGGGTTCGATTCCCGGCCACCGCAGCAGGCTTTTAATTTTGCGTATGAGTACTTTCGCCACGCGCCGTCAAATTAATGTTTTTTCTCCCTCTTACTCGCTACAGACCAGCCTACAGTATGTCTCGACTTGTCTCGACTTTGCTCAGCTGACGCGAGAGCTGACGCTCTCCAGTCGGCCTATATCAACACGACAAGCACGAGAAACGACTGAGAGAGGCAAGGAGAGGCGAGGCGCTGGACACACAGCACGCCGCTTCATTACACGGTGGCGTCTCCCTGACTGAATCGGGCTGCAGCTGCGAAAAGAAAGGAGAAAGAAAAATAGGAAGCAAAATTGCCAACAGTACCCTGTGTTCCCATGCGGTCACCCGCCCAAGCAGTGACAAGGGCCAAAGTTGTTACACGTCGGCAATCGGACATTTTCTTTCATTTTCTCTTTGCCGTATGAGAACCAGCGTATTCAACATAGTGTGGCCATTGCCGAGCGGACGCTGTAGCGCTTCCCGACAAGTCGGGTTCGGATCCTCTGTCAACGTCCACGCAGGGCGATGATCTTTTGGTCATCACACTCGCCAGCTGAAATCGGCGCTGCCCTTTCGTAGTAGTAAAAGCGTACTGGCCCGTGGGGGGATCGAACCCACGACCTTCGCGTTATTAGCACGACGCTCTAACCAACTGAGCTAACGGGCCTCGACGCGGACGGTTGCTCAGCCCTACGCTGGAAACACGTGGCATGAAGCCACACGCCACTTCTAGGGTCACCGTGTGTCTGCTCCGCTCGTCCATGTTCTGCTGGCGGTCATGAAACAGTAGCTGTATTGCGAGCAGCACGCACAGCTGAAACTTGAGACGATTCGTGTGGAAAAAATTCCGTTCCGGTACCGGGAATCGAACCCGGGCCTCCTGGGTGAAAGCCAGGTATCCTAGCCACTAGACCACACCGGATTTGGGCGTTCGTTCGACGGATCGGATGGTCTCTCGCACATTTCGTGCCGAGTCCCGCGTCGGCACCCTTCTCTCTTTGCGAGCGTCTTTGCGCATACAGACTGGCAAGGCGCGTACCTCAAAAGTCTCAGAGCAATGCTTTTGGCTTCTTGCTCTACTGGGAGAAGAGGAAAAGGAAAGCTGTGGGGAACCGCGCGTGCTGCGTTCTCGGTTCTTCTCAAGGGAATCCCGCTATACATTCTTGTGGATCGTGCATCTCAAGCGCGCAAGTCACACGGCACCGCGGGAAAAGCAAAATGATGCATCGGCCGGGAATCGAACCCGGGCCGCCCGCGTGGCAGGCGAGCATTCTACCACTGAACCACCGATGCTGAGGCCAGTAGCAATCTTACGCTGCTTCCCGAGCAGGTGTCTCGAGATAAAGTGGGACTGCCGTCAAGCGCCGTAGCATTCTGTCGAGAAAATGCTGCAGACGCTGAATCCTGCACTGTACTGCCTAAAAATGCCGCCAGAAGGCGGTCCTCTGCGTCTTCTTGCGTCGCCGGCGCCGACGCTTGCCAAAGGGTGCGAAATGTGCATGGATACGCCGTCCGAATGCATCCGCATGTGCTCCCCTAGCCTACCTCGTAATGCGCCTAGGGCTACGATCACCATCGGCCGCTGCCGACTGGCGGGAAGCCGTCACAGCGCGGCGTGGGGGCGCCGGGTTGTGCGGTGGTGGTGTAATGGTCAGCATAGTTGCCTTCCAAGCAGTTGATCTGGGTTCGATTCCCGGCCACCGCAGCAGGCTTTTAATTTTGCGTATGAGTACTTTCGCCACGCGCCGTCAAATTAATGTTTTTTCTCCCTCTTACTCGCTACAGACCAGCCTACAGTATGTCTCGACTTGTCTCGACTTTGCTCAGCTGACGCGAGAGCTGACGCTCTCCAGTCGGCCTATATCAACACGACAAGCACGAGAAACGACTGAGAGAGGCAAGGAGAGGCGAGGCGCTGGACACACAGCACGCCGCTTCATTACACGGTGGCGTCTCCCTGACTGAATCGGGCTGCAGCTGCGAAAAGAAAGGAGAAAGAAAAATAGGAAGCAAAATTGCCAACAGTACCCTGTGTTCCCATGCGGTCACCCGCCCAAGCAGTGACAAGGGCCAAAGTTGTTACACGTCGGCAATCGGACATTTTCTTTCATTTTCTCTTTGCCGTATGAGAACCAGCGTATTCAACATAGTGTGGCCATTGCCGAGCGGACGCTGTAGCGCTTCCCGACAAGTCGGGTTCGGATCCTCTGTCAACGTCCACGCAGGGCGATGATCTTTTGGTCATCACACTCGCCAGCTGAAATCGGCGCTGCCCTTTCGTAGTAGTAAAAGCGTACTGGCCCGTGGGGGGATCGAACCCACGACCTTCGCGTTATTAGCACGACGCTCTAACCAACTGAGCTAACGGGCCTCGACGCGGACGGTTGCTCAGCCCTACGCTGGAAACACGTGGCATGAAGCCACACGCCACTTCTAGGGTCACCGTGTGTCTGCTCCGCTCGTCCATGTTCTGCTGGCGGTCATGAAACAGTAGCTGTATTGCGAGCAGCACGCACAGCTGAAACTTGAGACGATTCGTGTGGAAAAAATTCCGTTCCGGTACCGGGAATCGAACCCGGGCCTCCTGGTTGAAAGCCAGGTATCCTAGCCACTAGACCACACCGGATTTGGGCGTTCGTTCGACGGATCGGATGGTCTCTCGCACATTTCGTGCCGAGTCCCGCGTCGGCACCCTTCTCTCTTTGCGAGCGTCTTTGCGCATACAGACTGGCAAGGCGCGTACCTCAAAAGTCTCAGAGCAATGCTTTTGGCTTCTTGCTCTACTGGGAGAAGAGAAAAGGAAAGCTGTGGGGAACCGCGCGTGCTGCGTTCTCGGTTCTTCTCAAGGGAATCCCGCTATACATTCTTGTGGATCGTGCATCTCAAGCGCGCAAGTCACACGGCACCGCGGGAAAAGCAAAATGATGCATCGGCCGGGAATCGAACCCGGGCCGCCCGCGTGGCAGGCGAGCATTCTACCACTGAACCACCGATGCTGAGGCCAGTAGCAATCTTACGCTGCTTCCCGAGCAGGTGTCTCGAGATAAAGTGGGACTGCCGTCAAGCGCCGTAGCATTCTGTCGAGAAAATGCTGCAGACGCTGAATCCTGCACTGTACTGCCTAAAAATGCCGCCAGAAGGCGGTCCTCTGCGTCTTCTTGCGTCGCCGGCGCCGACGCTTGCCAAAGGGTGCGAAATGTGCATGGATACGCCGTCCGAATGCATCCGCATGTGCTCCCCTAGCCTACCTCGTAATGCGCCTAGGGCTACGATCACCATCGGCCGCTGCCGACTGGCGGGAAGCCGTCACAGCGCGGCGTGGGGGCGCCGGGTTGTGCGGGTGGTGGTGTAATGGTCAGCATAGTTGCCTTCCAAGCAGTTGATCTGGGTTCGATTCCCGGCCACCGCAGCAGGCTTTTAATTTTGCGTATGAGTACTTTCGCCACGCGCCGTCAAATTAATGTTTTTTCTCCCTCTTACTCGCTACAGACCAGCCTACAGTATGTCTCGACTTGTCTCGACTTTGCTCAGCTGACGCGAGAGCTGACGCTCTCCAGTCGGCCTATATCAACACGACAAGCACGAGAAACGACTGAGAGAGGCAAGGAGAGGCGAGGCGCTGGACACACAGCACGCCGCTTCATTACACGGTGGCGTCTCCCTGACTGAATCGGGCTGCAGCTGCGAAAAGAAAGGAGAAAGAAAAATAGGAAGCAAAATTGCCAACAGTACCCTGTGTTCCCATGCGGTCACCCGCCCAAGCAGTGACAAGGGCCAAAGTTGTTACACGTCGGCAATCGGACATTTTCTTTCATTTTCTCTTTGCCGTATGAGAACCAGCGTATTCAACATAGTGTGGCCATTGCCGAGCGGACGCTGTAGCGCTTCCCGACAAGTCGGGTTCGGATCCTCTGTCAACGTCCACGCAGGGCGATGATCTTTTGGTCATCACACTCGCCAGCTGAAATCGGCGCTGCCCTTTCGTAGTAGTAAAAGCGTACTGGCCCGTGGGGGGATCGAACCCACGACCTTCGCGTTATTAGCACGACGCTCTAACCAACTGAGCTAACGGGCCTCGACGCGGACGGTTGCTCAGCCCTACGCTGGAAAACACGTGGCATGAAGCCACACGCCACTTCTAGGGTCACCGTGTGTCTGCTCCGCTCGTCCATGTTCTGCTGGCGGTCATGAAACAGTAGCTGTATTGCGAGCAGCACGCACAGCTGAAACTTGAGACGATTCGTGTGGAAAAAATTCCGTTCCGGTACCGGGAATCGAACCCGGGCCTCCTGGTTGAAAGCCAGGTATCCTAGCCACTAGACCACACCGGATTTGGGCGTTCGTTCGACGGATCGGATGGTCTCTCGCACATTTCGTGCCGAGTCCCGCGTCGGCACCCTTCTCTCTTTGCGAGCGTCTTTGCGCATACAGACTGGCAAGGCGCGTACCTCAAAAGTCTCAGAGCAATGCTTTTGGCTTCTTGCTCTACTGGGAGAAGAGGAAAAGGAAAGCTGTGGGGAACCGCGCGTGCTGCGTTCTCGGTTCTTCTCAAGGGAATCCCGCTATACATTCTTGTGGATCGTGCATCTCAAGCGCGCAAGTCACACGGCACCGCGGGAAAAGCAAAATGATGCATCGGCCGGGAATCGAACCCGGGCCGCCCGCGTGGCAGGCGAGCATTCTACCACTGAACACCGATGCTGAGGCCAGTAGCAATCTTACGCTGCTTCCCGAGCAGGTGTCTCGAGATAAAGTGGGACTGCCGTCAAGCGCCGTAGCATTCTGTCGAGAAAATGCTGCAGACGCTGAATCCTGCACTGTACTGCCTAAAAATGCCGCCAGAAGGCGGTCCTCTGCGTCTTCTTGCGTCGCCGGCGCCGACGCTTGCCAAAGGGTGCGAAATGTGCATGGATACGCCGTCCGAATGCATCCGCATGTGCTCCCCTAGCCTACCTCGTAATGCGCCTAGGGCTACGATCACCATCGGCCGCTGCCGACTGGCGGGAAGCCGTCACAGCGCGGCGTGGGGGCGCCGGGTTGTGCGGTGGTGGTGTAATGGTCAGCATAGTTGCCTTCCAAGCAGTTGATCTGGGTTCGATTCCCGGCCACCGCAGCAGGCTTTTAATTTTGCGTATGAGTACTTTCGCCACGCGCCGTCAAATTAATGTTTTTTCTCCCTCTTACTCGCTACAGACCAGCCTACAGTACTGTCTCGACTTGTCTCGACTTTGCTCAGCTGACGCGAGAGCTGACGCTCTCCAGTCGGCCTATATCAACACGACAAGCACGAGAAACGACTGAGAGAGGCAAGGAGAGGCGAGGCGCTGGACACACAGCACGCCGCTTCATTACACGGTGGCGTCTCCTGACTGAATCGGGCTGCAGCTGCGAAAAGAAAGGAGAAAGAAAAATAGGAAGCAAAATTGCCAACAGTACCCTGTGTTCCATGCGGTCACCCGCCCAAGCAGTGACAAGGGCCAAAGTTGTTACACGTCGGCAATCGGACATTTTCTTTCATTTTCTCTTTGCGTATGAGAACCAGCGTATTCAACATAGTGTGGCCATTGCCGAGCGGACGCTGTAGCGCTTCCCGACAAGTCGGGTTCGGATCCTCTGTCAACGTCCACGCAGGGCGATGATCTTTTGGTCATCACACTCGCCAGCTGAAATCGGCGCTGCCCTTTCGTAGTAGTAAAAGCGTACTGGCCCGTGGGGGGATCGAACCCACGACCTTCGCGTTATTAGCACGACGCTCTAACCAACTGAGCTAACGGGCCTCGACGCGGACGGTTGCTCAGCCCTACGCTGGAAACACGTGGCATGAAGCCACACGCCACTTCTAGGGTCACCGTGTGTCTGCTCCGCTCGTCCATGTTCTGCTGGCGGTCATGAAACAGTAGCTGTATTGCGAGCAGCACGCACAGCTGAAACTTGAGACGATTCGTGTGGAAAAAATTCCGTTCCGGTACCGGGAATCGAACCCGGGCCTCCTGGGTGAAAGCCAGGTATCCTAGCCACTAGACCACACCGGATTTGGGCGTTCGTTCGACGGATCGGATGGTCTCTCGCACATTTCGTGCCGAGTCCCGCGTCGGCACCCTTCTCTCTTTGCGAGCGTCTTTGCGCATACAGACTGGCAAGGCGCGTACCTCAAAAGTCTCAGAGCAATGCTTTTGGCTTCTTGCTCTACTGGGAGAAGAGGAAAAGGAAAGCTGTGGGGAACCGCGCGTGCTGCGTTCTCGGTTCTTCTCAAGGGAATCCCGCTATACATTCTTGTGGATCGTGCATCTCAAGCGCGCAAGTCACACGGCACCGCGGGAAAAGCAAAATGATGCATCGGCCGGGAATCGAACCCGGGCCGCCCGCGTGGCAGGCGAGCATTCTACCACTGAACCACCGATGCTGAGGCCAGTAGCAATCTTACGCTGCTTCCCGAGCAGGTGTCTCGAGATAAAGTGGGACTGCCGTCAAGCGCCGTAGCATTCTGTCGAGAAAATGCTGCAGACGCTGAATCCTGCACTGTACTGCCTAAAAATGCCGCCAGAAGGCGGTCCTCTGCGTCTTCTTGCGTCGCCGGCGCCGACGCTTGCCAAAGGGTGCGAAATGTGCATGGATACGCCGTCCGAATGCATCCGCATGTGCTCCCTAGCCTACCTCGTAATGCGCCTAGGGCTACGATCACCATCGGCCGCTGCCGACTGGCGGGAAGCCGTCACAGCGCGGCGTGGGGGCGCCGGGTTGTGCGGTGGTGGTGTAATGGTCAGCATAGTTGCCTTCCAAGCAGTTGATCTGGGTTCGATTCCCGGCCACCGCAGCAGGCTTTTAATTTTGCGTATGAGTACTTTCGCCACGCGCCGTCAAATTAATGTTTTTTCTCCCTCTTACTCGCTACAGACCAGCCTACAGTATGTCTCGACTTGTCTCGACTTTGCTCAGCTGACGCGAGAGCTGACGCTCTCCAGTCGGCCTATATCAACACGACAAGCACGAGAAACGACTGAGAGAGGCAAGGAGAGGCGAGGCGCTGGACACACAGCACGCCGCTTCATTACACGGTGGCGTCTCCCTGACTGAATCGGGCTGCAGCTGCGAAAAGAAAGGAGAAAGAAAAATAGGAAGCAAAATTGCCAACAGTACCCTGTGTTCCCATGCGGTCACCCGCCCAAGCAGTGACAAGGGCCAAAGTTGTTACACGTCGGCAATCGGACATTTTCTTTCATTTTCTCTTTGCCGTATGAGAACCAGCGTATTCAACATAGTGTGGCCATTGCCGAGCGGACGCTGTAGCGCTTCCCGACAAGTCGGGTTCGGATCCTCTGTCAACGTCCACGCAGGGCGATGATCTTTTGGTCATCACACTCGCCAGCTGAAATCGGCGCTGCCCTTTCGTAGTAGTAAAAGCGTACTGGCCCGTGGGGGGATCGAACCCACGACCTTCGCGTTATTAGCACGACGCTCTAACCAACTGAGCTAACGGGCCTCGACGCGGACGGTTGCTCAGCCCTACGCTGGAAACACGTGGCATGAAGCCACACGCCACTTCTAGGGTCACCGTGTGTCTGCTCCGCTCGTCCATGTTCTGCTGGCGGTCATGAAACAGTAGCTGTATTGCGAGCAGCACGCACAGCTGAAACTTGAGACGATTCGTGTGGAAAAAATTCCGTTCCGGTACCGGGAATCGAACCCGGGCCTCCTGGTTGAAAGCCAGGTATCCTAGCCACTAGACCACACCGGATTTGGGCGTTCGTTCGGACGGATCGGATGGTCTCTCGCACATTTCGTGCCGAGTCCCGCGTCGGCACCCTTCTCTCTTTGCGAGCGTCTTTGCGCATACAGACTGGCAAGGCGCGTACCTCAAAAGTCTCAGAGCAATGCTTTTGGCTTCTTGCTCTACTGGAGAAGAGGAAAAGGAAAGCTGTGGGGAACCGCGCGTGCTGCGTTCTCGGTTCTTCTCAAGGGAATCCCGCTATACATTCTTGTGGATCGTGCATCTCAAGCGCGCAAGTCACACGGCACCGCGGGAAAAGCAAAATGATGCATCGGCCGGGAATCGAACCCGGGCCGCCCGCGTGGCAGGCGAGCATTCTACCCACTGAACCACCGATGCTGAGGCCAGTAGCAATCTTACGCTGCTTCCCGAGCAGGTGTCTCGAGATAAAGTGGGACTGCCGTCAAGCGCCGTAGCATTCTGTCGAGAAAATGCTGCAGACGCTGAATCCTGCACTGTACTGCCTAAAAATGCCGCCAGAAGGCGGTCCTCTGCGTCTTCTTGCGTCGCCGGCGCCGACGCTTGCCAAAGGGTGCGAAATGTGCATGGATACGCCGTCCGAATGCATCCGCATGTGCTCCCCTAGCCTACCTCGTAATGCGCCTAGGGCTACGATCACCATCGGCCGCTGCCGACTGGCGGGAAGCCGTCACAGCGCGGCGTGGGGGCGCCGGGTTGTGCGGTGGTGGTGTAATGGTCAGCATAGTTGCCTTCCAAGCAGTTGATCTGGGTTCGATTCCCGGCCACCGCAGCAGGCTTTTAATTTTGCGTATGAGTACTTTCGCCACGCGCCGTCAAATTAATGTTTTTTCTCCCTCTTACTCGCTACAGACCAGCCTACAGTATGTCTCGACTTGTCTCGACTTTGCTCAGCTGACGCGAGAGCTGACGCTCTCCAGTCGGCCTATATCAACACGACAAGCACGAGAAACGACTGAGAGAGGCAAGGAGAGGCGAGGCGCTGGACACACAGCACGCCGCTTCATTACACGGTGGCGTCTCCCTGACTGAATCGGGCTGCAGCTGCGAAAAGAAAGGAGAAAGAAAAATAGGAAGCAAAATTGCCAACAGTACCCTGTGTTCCCCATGCGGTCACCCGCCCAAGCGAGTGACAAGGGCCAAAGTTGTTACACGTCGGCAATCGGACATTTTCTTTCATTTTCTCTTTGCCGTATGAGAACCAGCGTATTCAACATAGTGTGGCCATTGCCGAGCGGACGCTGTAGCGCTTCCCGACAAGTCGGGTTCGGATCCTCTGTCAACGTCCACGCAGGGCGATGATCTTTTGGTCATCACACTCGCCAGCTGAAATCGGCGCTGCCCTTTCGTAGTAGTAAAAGCGTACTGGCCCGTGGGGGGATCGAACCCACGACCTTCGCGTTATTAGCACGACGCGCTCTAACCAACTGAGCTAACGGGCCTCGACGCGGACGGTTGCTCAGCCCTACGCTGGAAACACGTGGCATGAAGCCACACGCCACTTCTAGGGTCACCGTGTGTCTGCTCCGCTCGTCATGTTCTGCTGGCGGTCATGAAACAGTAGCTGTATTGCGAGCAGCACGCACAGCTGAAACTTGAGACGATTCGTGTGGAAAAAATTCCGTTCCGGTACCGGAATCGAACCGGGCCTCCTGGGTGAAAGCCAGGTATCCTAGCCACTAGACCCACACCGGATTTGGGCGTTCGTTCGACGGATCGGATGGTCTCTCGCACATTTCGTGCCGAGTCCCGCGTCGGCACCCTTCTCTCTTTGCGAGCGTCTTTGCGCATACAGACTGGCAAGGCGCGTACCTCAAAGTCTCAGAGCAATGCTTTTGGCTTCTTGCTCTACTGGGAGAAGAGGAAAAGGAAAGCTGTGGGGAACCGCGCGTGCTGCGTTCTCGGTTCTTCTCAAGGGAATCCCGCTATACATTCTTCGTGGATCGTGCATCTCA
>NW_026046589.1:5000-7500 GCF_023864275.1 Schistocerca cancellata
TTAACCTAACCCACGTTGTGCCTTAACCTAACCCACGTTGTGCCTTAACCTGCTCTGTAATTGGCATATGACACGTTACATTAATCTAGTGTTGTCTAACCACAACCCTCTGAATATAGTTCGCTACTCGCACCGCCCACCCTCTTGTGTGTCGTTTCATGTTGAACACTTCGCAAGTGTTGCTTACTTTTTACATGCTCCCGCTGTACACTGTAATGTGGACAACTGCAGGATGTACATCGCCCCCCCCCCTCCACCCTGCCTTCGCACGCTGGTCGTTCAGGTGCTTGCGTGTTCAATGCCCTTCGCAGCTGTTCACTGGCATTCGCATGTCGAAGCGCTCAGTCTACGTCGTGGTACGGCCTGTGTCCACTGTCCGCTGATATCGTAAGCTTAATCCTCACATTGTACTGCACATAGGTCCGTATGTACTGAATGATACGCTGTGGCACATGTGTGACCGTACGACTGCGCCCAACAACAGCGAACCATACGGTCCAAATGTTGTGCACTCAGCCACGTGCCGTCTCCCCATAACAGCTACATTGCAGTGTGGTACGCCATAGAGACGTGTGGGAGTAACGGACGCCCTGGATGGCGATCAGCATGAGCCGTCTGTTGATGTAGTGGCGCGTGTATTCAAACGTAGTCGTCTCTTCTCACACAGTGTGATAGCATGGTGCACCGCGTTCCACATCTGCGACATGGTACAGATGCTGGTTGACAGTCGGTCTCGTAATGGACATCGCATACGTAGGGGGCCACCTCCCACGTGTTCTCTAGTCGTGCACATTTTGTTGCGTGTATGTGGGCAGACGTAGTGTGTCGTGACACCTAACAGACAGGTATGCAATAATCGTTGCATTTGCAAACTGGGATGGACGTCTACGTTTGCTGGTGACGTGACGCAACGCAAATGAACAACTGGTAAACCCATTGTGGTGCGGTTGTTGTTGCTGGAGGTAAATCAGTAAGGGCAAATCTGTGTGTGAAGCGATACGCGGCGGTGGCTGGGTGGGACCGTCCCCGGCCGGTGAGGGGGGGCCGCCCGGCGTGCTGGCCGCGCGGTGCGTGGGCGCACGCGCTACAGCCGGCTGGTGGGGGCGCCCAGTGGCAGGCGCGCCGGCCGACGGACGCGGCAGGCGGCGCAGCTGCGCGCCGGGGCACCCTGCGCGCGGCGCCGGGCGGCCAAAGTGGGTCCTCGCGGGCCCGGTGCGAAGCGCGGTGGACATCTGCAGTGTGCTGGTCCGACTGAGGACTGTGTGCGTTGAGGATGCGCCGCCGCCCGGCACTCGGCGCCGCGACGCCGTCTGCTGCTCGGTCGCCCCAGCGGTTCTCGCTGGTGGTTTGTATCGCAGTTGTGCAGACGTGTTGGCACGTGCGCTGTGCTGGGAGAGTTCGCTTCGGCACCCACGTGGGGCCTTTGCCCTTCTGTGGCGCTGGCGTTGGAGCTGCCGGTCACCGTAGGTGGCGCGTGTTGTCTCCCGCCGGCAATGCCACGACAGCACGCTCCCGGGCCTCTGTCGGCAGCGGCAAGCTCAGTTGGGAGCACGGGTGGTCGCACCTAAAGCGTCTACTCGCCTAACTCCGGGCGATTGCGCCTCTCTCGAACCCGACCAAGTACTTAGGACGGCGCTGCGCGCCGCCGGGACCTGAGAGGGTTTCGAGGTGTATTGTGCAGGGGAGCTCAGCCTCCTCCTGTTTGCAGAATAATTGAGCGGACGCTTGCGTGTTCGCGCGGGCCCCTGGGACACACTCCCGGGCGGCCGGCTGCTCAGCTCTAGTTGACGCAGCTCCCTGGTTGATCCTGCCAGTAGTCATATGCTTGTCTCAAAGATTAAGCCATGCATGTCTCAGTACAAGCCGCATTAAGGTGAAACCGCGAATGGCTCATTAAATCAGTTATGGTTCCTTAGATCGTACCCACGTTACTTGGATAACTGTGGTAATTCTAGAGCTAATACATGCAAACAGAGTCCCGACCAGAGATGGAAGGGACGCTTTTATTAGATCAAAACCAATCGGTCGGCTCGTCCGGTCCGTTTGCCTTGGTGACTCTGAATAACTTTGGGCTGATCGCACGGTCCTCGTACCGGCGACGCATCTTTCAAATGTCTGCCTTATCAACTGTCGATGGTAGGTTCTGCGCCTACCATGGTTGTAACGGGTAACGGGGAATCAGGGTTCGATTCCGGAGAGGGAGCCTGAGAAACGGCTACCACATCCAAGGAAGGCAGCAGGCGCGCAAATTACCCACTCCCGGCACGGGGAGGTAGTGACGAAAAATAACGATACGGGACTCATCCGAGGCCCCGTAATCGGAATGAGTACACTTTAAATCCTTTAACGAGTATCTATTGGAGGGCAAGTCTGGTGCCAGCAGCCGCGGTAATTCCAGCTCCAATAGCGTATATTAAAGTTGTTGCGGTTAAAAAGCTCGTAGTTGGATTTGTGTCCCACGCTGTTGGTTCACCGCCCGTCGGTGTTTAACTGGCATGTA
>NW_026046589.1:15000-20000 GCF_023864275.1 Schistocerca cancellata
CGTTTCATGACGAGTTATATCCAATATGCCAAATTCCCGCTGTCCCTATACATGCTGTAAGTCTGTGCACACAATATGAACCACACCTCAGCGAGACACTCCATCACACATTACTCTCTGCCTGTAACAGACACAGATACGATATGTAAGCACCAGCATGGACCAACGTCCGGTGCATCCTCTCCGCCACAGTACACCATCCACACTATGATAACCACACCAGGGGGTCCAATTATAAAATAGAATATCCCACCCGTCCAACATCCACAATTGCTCAGATAAGCCACCAACACCCACACATGTCCTACACAGGGGTGCACCCAACACCACCACACTGCCTCCTGTTACGGCACAGAAACAATGGCAGGAATGAATCACACAGGTCTGCCACTCCCTTGCCGCAACCACAGACGCGGCGCGCCTCCAGTCACGAGCGAAAAGCGCATCCTGACGAGACAGAACTGCTGTGACATACTGACGCTGCCTCAGACATTCACTTACAATGATCACTACCAACGAACCTGCCCCCCCCCCCCCCCAAACACACTATCTCTTACCATGTTGTGTACTGTAATCCAACCCATTTTGCACCTTAACCTAACCAAATTTGTAACGCAATTTGTACCGCAATGTAACGCAATTTGTACCGCAATGTAACGCAATTTGTACCGCAATGTAACGCAATTTGTAACGCAATTTGTGTCTTAACCTAACCCACGTTGTGCCTTAACCTAACCCACGTTGTGCCTTAACCTAACCCACGTTGTGCCTTAACCTAACACACGTTGTGCCTTAACGTAACCCACGTTGTGCCTTAACGTAACCCACGTTGTGCCTTAACGTAACCCACGTTGTGCCTTAACGTAACCCACGTTGTGCCTTAACGTAACCCACGTTGTGCCTTAACGTAACCCACGTTGTGCCTTAACGTAACCCACGTTGTGCCTTAACGTAACCCACGTTGTGCCTTAACCTAACCCACGTTGTGCCTTAACCTAACCCACGTTGTGCCTTAACCTAACACACGTTGTGCCTTAACGTAACCCACGTTGTGCCTTAACGTAACCCACGTTGTGCCTTAACGTAACCCACGTTGTGCCTTAACGTAACCCACGTTGTGCCTTAACGTAACCCACGTTGTGCCTTAACGTAACCCACGTTGTGCCTTAACGTAACCCACGTTGTGCCTTAACCTAACCCACGTTGTGCCTTAACCTAACCCACGTTGTGCCTTAACCTAACCCACGTTGTGCCTTAACGTAACCCACGTTGTGCCTTAACGTAACCCACGTTGTGCCTTAACGTAACCCACGTTGTGCCTTAACGTAACCCACGTTGTGCCTTAACGTAACCCACGTTGTGCCTTAACGTAACCCACGTTGTGCCTTAACGTAACCCACGTTGTGCCTTAACGTAACCCACGTTGTGCCTTAACGTAACCCACGTTGTGCCTTAACCTAACCCACGTTGTGCCTTAAGGTAACCCACGTTGTGCCTTAACCTAACCCACGTTGTGCCTTAACCTAACCCACGTTGTGCCTTAACCTAACCCACGTTGTGCCTTAACCTAACCCACGTTGTGCCTTAACCTAACCCACGTTGTGCCTTAACCTAACCCACGTTGTGCCTTAACCTAACCCACGTTGTGCCTTAACCTAACCCACGTTGTGCCTTAACCTAACCCACGTTGTGCCTTAACCTAACCCACGTTGTGCCTTAACCTAACCCACGTTGTGCCTTAACCTAACCCACGTTGTGCCTTAACCTAACCCACGTTGTGCCTTAACCTAACCCACGTTGTGCCTTAACCTGCTCTGTAATTGGCATATGACACGTTACATTAATCTAGTGTTGTCTAACCACAACCCTCTGAATATAGTTCGCTACTCGCACCGCCCACCCTCTTGTGTGTCGTTTCATGTTGAACACTTCGCAAGTGTTGCTTACTTTTTACATGCTCCCGCTGTACACTGTAATGTGGACAACTGCAGGATGTACATCGCCCCCCCCCCTCCACCCTGCCTTCGCACGCTGGTCGTTCAGGTGCTTGCGTGTTCAATGCCCTTCGCAGCTGTTCACTGGCATTCGCATGTCGAAGCGCTCAGTCTACGTCGTGGTACGGCCTGTGTCCACTGTCCGCTGATATCGTAAGCTTAATCCTCACATTGTACTGCACATAGGTCCGTATGTACTGAATGATACGCTGTGGCACATGTGTGACCGTACGACTGCGCCCAACAACAGCGAACCATACGGTCCAAATGTTGTGCACTCAGCCACGTGCCGTCTCCCCATAACAGCTACATTGCAGTGTGGTACGCCATAGAGACGTGTGGGAGTAACGGACGCCCTGGATGGCGATCAGCATGAGCCGTCTGTTGATGTAGTGGCGCGTGTATTCAAACGTAGTCGTCTCTTCTCACACAGTGTGATAGCATGGTGCACCGCGTTCCACATCTGCGACATGGTACAGATGCTGGTTGACAGTCGGTCTCGTAATGGACATCGCATACGTAGGGGGCCACCTCCCACGTGTTCTCTAGTCGTGCACATTTTGTTGCGTGTATGTGGGCAGACGTAGTGTGTCGTGACACCTAACAGACAGGTATGCAATAATCGTTGCATTTGCAAACTGGGATGGACGTCTACGTTTGCTGGTGACGTGACGCAACGCAAATGAACAACTGGTAAACCCATTGTGGTGCGGTTGTTGTTGCTGGAGGTAAATCAGTAAGGGCAAATCTGTGTGTGAAGCGATACGCGGCGGTGGCTGGGTGGGACCGTCCCCGGCCGGTGAGGGGGGGCCGCCCGGCGTGCTGGCCGCGCGGTGCGTGGGCGCACGCGCTACAGCCGGCTGGTGGGGGCGCCCAGTGGCAGGCGCGCCGGCCGACGGACGCGGCAGGCGGCGCAGCTGCGCGCCGGGGCACCCTGCGCGCGGCGCCGGGCGGCCAAAGTGGGTCCTCGCGGGCCCGGTGCGAAGCGCGGTGGACATCTGCAGTGTGCTGGTCCGACTGAGGACTGTGTGCGTTGAGGATGCGCCGCCGCCCGGCACTCGGCGCCGCGACGCCGTCTGCTGCTCGGTCGCCCCAGCGGTTCTCGCTGGTGGTTTGTATCGCAGTTGTGCAGACGTGTTGGCACGTGCGCTGTGCTGGGAGAGTTCGCTTCGGCACCCACGTGGGGCCTTTGCCCTTCTGTGGCGCTGGCGTTGGAGCTGCCGGTCACCGTAGGTGGCGCGTGTTGTCTCCCGCCGGCAATGCCACGACAGCACGCTCCCGGGCCTCTGTCGGCAGCGGCAAGCTCAGTTGGGAGCACGGGTGGTCGCACCTAAAGCGTCTACTCGCCTAACTCCGGGCGATTGCGCCTCTCTCGAACCCGACCAAGTACTTAGGACGGCGCTGCGCGCCGCCGGGACCTGAGAGGGTTTCGAGGTGTATTGTGCAGGGGAGCTCAGCCTCCTCCTGTTTGCAGAATAATTGAGCGGACGCTTGCGTGTTCGCGCGGGCCCCTGGGACACACTCCCGGGCGGCCGGCTGCTCAGCTCTAGTTGACGCAGCTCCCTGGTTGATCCTGCCAGTAGTCATATGCTTGTCTCAAAGATTAAGCCATGCATGTCTCAGTACAAGCCGCATTAAGGTGAAACCGCGAATGGCTCATTAAATCAGTTATGGTTCCTTAGATCGTACCCACGTTACTTGGATAACTGTGGTAATTCTAGAGCTAATACATGCAAACAGAGTCCCGACCAGAGATGGAAGGGACGCTTTTATTAGATCAAAACCAATCGGTCGGCTCGTCCGGTCCGTTTGCCTTGGTGACTCTGAATAACTTTGGGCTGATCGCACGGTCCTCGTACCGGCGACGCATCTTTCAAATGTCTGCCTTATCAACTGTCGATGGTAGGTTCTGCGCCTACCATGGTTGTAACGGGTAACGGGGAATCAGGGTTCGATTCCGGAGAGGGAGCCTGAGAAACGGCTACCACATCCAAGGAAGGCAGCAGGCGCGCAAATTACCCACTCCCGGCACGGGGAGGTAGTGACGAAAAATAACGATACGGGACTCATCCGAGGCCCCGTAATCGGAATGAGTACACTTTAAATCCTTTAACGAGTATCTATTGGAGGGCAAGTCTGGTGCCAGCAGCCGCGGTAATTCCAGCTCCAATAGCGTATATTAAAGTTGTTGCGGTTAAAAAGCTCGTAGTTGGATTTGTGTCCCACGCTGTTGGTTCACCGCCCGTCGGTGTTTAACTGGCATGTATCGTGGGACGTCCTGCCGGTGGGGCGAGCCGAAGGCGTGCGACCGCCTCGTGCGTGTTCGTGCGTCCCGAGGCGGACCCCGTTGAAATCCTACCAAGGTGCTCTTTATTGAGTGTCTGGGTGGGCCGGCACGTTTACTTTGAACAAATTAGAGTGCTTAAAGCAGGCAAGCCCGCCTGAATACTGTGTGCATGGAATAATGGAATAGGACCTCGGTTCTATTTTGTTGGTTTTCGGAACCCGAGGTAATGATTAATAGGGACAGGCGGGGGCATTCGTATTGCGACGTTAGAGGTGAAATTCTTGGATCGTCGCAAGACGAACAGAAGCGAAAGCATTTGCCAAGTATGTTTTCATTAATCAAGAACGAAAGTTAGAGGTTCGAAGGCGATCAGATACCGCCCTAGTTCTAACCATAAACGATGCCAGCCAGCGATCCGCCGCAGTTCCTCCGATGACTCGGCGGGCAGCCTCCGGGAAACCAAAGCTTTTGGGTTCCGGGGGAAGTATGGTTGCAAAGCTGAAACTTAAAGGAATTGACGGAAGGGCACCACCAGGAGTGGAGCCTGCGGCTTAATTTGACTCAACACGGGAAACCTCACCAGGCCCGGACACCGGAAGGATTGACAGATTGATAGCTCTTTCTTGATTCGGTGGGTGGTGGTGCATGGCCGTTCTTAGTTGGTGGAGCGATTTGTCTGGTTAATTCCGATAACGAACGAGACTCTAGCCTGCTAACTA
>NW_026046591.1:0-34141 GCF_023864275.1 Schistocerca cancellata
CTGCCAACGTTTTCTGTCTCGAAAACAGGAGCACTGATTGCCCGCCAAGGAAATAGCGCAGCAAAGCGTGAGCGTCGCTTTCTTAAATTGTCGTAGCACAGTGCGTGGTGTAACAACAGCATTCACCGGCGCAGTTTGGTCGCATGATTGCTGGCGTTCGTCTCCACGAGATACGTCCCGAGCATGCCGCTCTACAAAGTGGAAACGTTAATTTTTGCAGTTGTCGTCAAGTAGCTGGTGGACGCTTGCCGTGTTTGTTGGAGGAGCGCTTGTGTCGTTATCCGGTGTCGTCTAGTGGCTGGGATACCTGGCTCTCTCCCACGAGGCCCGGGTTCGATTCCCGGTACCGGAAGTGCACATTTTGTTGCTCCTCTTATGCGACTTGTCCCGACTGACGCTTCGCTGACGCTTGCAGAAATGTACGTTAAGTATGAATCACGGCCACAAGTGACGGCGAGAGAGATGCGACACCTGTCCACCTCTTATCGGGGCACGTACCTGTGGTCAACTGACTTGGAGGACTGCAAGACATTGCCAGGCAGCTAACCACTCTCGTAAGTGTCCTAACAGCGCAGGCACGTTCATTTGCTCATATACATATAACGAAGATCGCGTCTGACACAGTGGGCTGAGCTTTGCTGTGTATCTTGCAGGTGCAGTCGCGACACCTGCTTCCGAGGGTGCCTCCGTGGCCGTGATCGTCTAGTGGTTAGGACATTGCGTTGTGGCCGCAATAACCCAGGTTCGAATCCTGGTCACGGCAATTTTGAAGGTTTTGCCTGGCAGTTGCTGCAATCGTGATAGTCACCCAGTGTTTGAAATCACAATGCTCCCATCATTTTTCACTCATGTTCCGCAGGCCGCAGGTTGCACTACCATTTCATTATCAACAAGAAATTCGGCCGCCCCAGAGCGTGGGTAGCTGCCTGAGAGGTTAAATCTATAGTCGAAAGGGGCAGTTGTTTGAGGTACGATGAATGAGCAGCCAGTCGCAGCAGAACAGGAAACTGTGTCGTGCAGTGGTTTCTGGAGACGCGAAGAACGATGGCGCAGGTAGCGTGGCCGAGCGGTCTAAGGCGCTGGTTTAAGGCACCAGTCTCTTCGGAGGCGTGGGTTCGAATCCCACCGCTGCCAATTTTTACTTCTCGTTTTTGTGCATTTGCGGTGTGTTCTCGTGCGGTAGAACGCAGCTCCTGTGACCGCCGCGTCGCGGAGGTAGCGTGGCCGAGCGGTCTAAGGCGCTGGTTTCAGGCACCAGTCTCTTCGGAGGCGTGGGTTCGAATCCCATCGCTGCCAACGTTTTCTGTCTCGAAAACAGGAGCACTGATTGCCCGCCAAGGAAATAGCGCAGCAAAGCGTGAGCGTCGCTTTCTTAAATTGTCGTAGCACAGTGCGTGGTGTAACAACAGCATTCACCGGCGCAGTTTGGTCGCATGATTGCTGGCGTTCGTCTCCACGAGATACGTCCCGAGCATGCCGCTCTACAAAGTGGAAACGTTAATTTTTGCAGTTGTCGTCAAGTAGCTGGTGGACGCTTGCCGTGTTTGTTGGAGGAGCGCTTGTGTCGTTATCCGGTGTCGTCTAGTGGCTGGGATACCTGGCTCTCTCCCACGAGGCCCGGGTTCGATTCCCGGTACCGGAAGTGCACATTTTGTTGCTCCTCTTATGCGACTTTGCTCGACTGACGCTTCGCTGACGCTTGCAGAAATGTACGTTAAGTATGAATCACGGCCACAAGTGACGGCGAGAGAGATGCGACACCTGTCCACCTCTTATCGGGGCACGTACCTGTGGTCAACTGACTTGGAGGACTGCAAGACATTGCCAGGCAGCTAACCACTCTCGTAAGTGTCCTAACAGCGCAGGCACGTTCATTTGCTCATATACATATAACGAAGATCGCGTCTGACACAGTGGGCTGAGCTTTGCTGTGTATCTTGCAGGTGCAGTCGCGACACCTGCTTCCGAGGGTGCCTCCGTGGCCGTGATCGTCTAGTGGTTAGGACATTGCGTTGTGGCCGCAATAACCCAGGTTCGAATCCTGGTCACGGCAATTTTGAAGGTTTTGCCTGGCAGTTGCTGCAATCGTGATAGTCACCCAGTGTTTGAAATCACAATGCTCCCATCATTTTTCACTCATGTTCCGCAGGCCGCAGGTTGCACTACCATTTCATTATCAACAAGAAATTCGGCCGCCCCAGAGCGTGGGTAGCTGCCTGAGAGGTTAAATCTATAGTCGAAAGGGGCAGTTGTTTGAGGTACGATGAATGAGCAGCCAGTCGCAGCAGAACAGGAAACTGTGTCGTGCAGTGGTTTCTGGAGACGCGAAGAACGATGGCGCAGGTAGCGTGGCCGAGCGGTCTAAGGCGCTGGTTTAAGGCACCAGTCTCTTCGGAGGCGTGGGTTCGAATCCCACCGCTGCCAATTTTTACTTCTCGTTTTTGTGCATTTGCGGTGTGTTCTCGTGCGGTAGAACGCAGCTCCTGTGACCGCCGCGTCGCGGAGGTAGCGTGGCCGAGCGGTCTAAGGCGCTGGTTTCAGGCACCAGTCTCTTCGGAGGCGTGGGTTCGAATCCCATCGCTGCCAACGTTTTCTGTCTCGAAAACAGGAGCACTGATTGCCCGCCAAGGAAATAGCGCAGCAAAGCGTGAGCGTCGCTTTCTTAAATTGTCGTAGCACAGTGCGTGGTGTAACAACAGCATTCACCGGCGCAGTTTGGTCGCATGATTGCTGGCGTTCGTCTCCACGAGATACGTCCCGAGCATGCCGCTCTACAAAGTGGAAACGTTAATTTTTGCAGTTGTCGTCAAGTAGCTGGTGGACGCTTGCCGTGTTTGTTGGAGGAGCGCTTGTGTCGTTATCCGGTGTCGTCTAGTGGCTGGGATACCTGGCTCTCTCCCACGAGGCCCGGGTTCGATTCCCGGTACCGGAAGTGCACATTTTGTTGCTCCTCTTATGCGACTTGTCCCGACTTTGCTCGACTGACGCTTCGCTGACGCTTGCAGAAATGTACGTTAAGTATGAATCACGGCCACAAGTGACGGCGAGAGAGATGCGACACCTGTCCACCTCTTATCGGGGCACGTACCTGTGGTCAACTGACTTGGAGGACTGCAAGACATTGCCAGGCAGCTAACCACTCTCGTAAGTGTCCTAACAGCGCAGGCACGTTCATTTGCTCATATACATATAACGAAGATCGCGTCTGACACAGTGGGCTGAGCTTTGCTGTGTATCTTGCAGGTGCAGTCGCGACACCTGCTTCCGAGGGTGCCTCCGTGGCCGTGATCGTCTAGTGGTTAGGACATTGCGTTGTGGCCGCAATAACCCAGGTTCGAATCCTGGTCACGGCAATTTTGAAGGTTTTGCCTGGCAGTTGCTGCAATCGTGATAGTCACCCAGTGTTTGAAATCACAATGCTCCCATCATTTTTCACTCATGTTCCGCAGGCCGCAGGTTGCACTACCATTTCATTATCAACAAGAAATTCGGCCGCCCCAGAGCGTGGGTAGCTGCCTGAGAGGTTAAATCTATAGTCGAAAGGGGCAGTTGTTTGAGGTACGATGAATGAGCAGCCAGTCGCAGCAGAACAGGAAACTGTGTCGTGCAGTGGTTTCTGGAGACGCGAAGAACGATGGCGCAGGTAGCGTGGCCGAGCGGTCTAAGGCGCTGGTTTAAGGCACCAGTCTCTTCGGAGGCGTGGGTTCGAATCCCACCGCTGCCAATTTTTACTTCTCGTTTTTGTGCATTTGCGGTGTGTTCTCGTGCGGTAGAACGCAGCTCCTGTGACCGCCGCGTCGCGGAGGTAGCGTGGCCGAGCGGTCTAAGGCGCTGGTTTCAGGCACCAGTCTCTTCGGAGGCGTGGGTTCGAATCCCATCGCTGCCAACGTTTTCTGTCTCGAAAACAGGAGCACTGATTGCCCGCCAAGGAAATAGCGCAGCAAAGCGTGAGCGTCGCTTTCTTAAATTGTCGTAGCACAGTGCGTGGTGTAACAACAGCATTCACCGGCGCAGTTTGGTCGCATGATTGCTGGCGTTCGTCTCCACGAGATACGTCCCGAGCATGCCGCTCTACAAAGTGGAAACGTTAATTTTTGCAGTTGTCGTCAAGTAGCTGGTGGACGCTTGCCGTGTTTGTTGGAGGAGCGCTTGTGTCGTTATCCGGTGTCGTCTAGTGGCTGGGATACCTGGCTCTCTCCCACGAGGCCCGGGTTCGATTCCCGGTACCGGAAGTGCACATTTTGTTGCTCCTCTTATGCGACTTGTCCCGACTTTGCTCGACTGACGCTTCGCTGACGCTTGCAGAAATGTACGTTAAGTATGAATCACGGCCACAAGTGACGGCGAGAGAGATGCGACACCTGTCCACCTCTTATCGGGGCACGTACCTGTGGTCAACTGACTTGGAGGACTGCAAGACATTGCCAGGCAGCTAACCACTCTCGTAAGTGTCCTAACAGCGCAGGCACGTTCATTTGCTCATATACATATAACGAAGATCGCGTCTGACACAGTGGGCTGAGCTTTGCTGTGTATCTTGCAGGTGCAGTCGCGACACCTGCTTCCGAGGGTGCCTCCGTGGCCGTGATCGTCTAGTGGTTAGGACATTGCGTTGTGGCCGCAATAACCCAGGTTCGAATCCTGGTCACGGCAATTTTGAAGGTTTTGCCTGGCAGTTGCTGCAATCGTGATAGTCACCCAGTGTTTGAAATCACAATGCTCCCATCATTTTTCACTCATGTTCCGCAGGCCGCAGGTTGCACTACCATTTCATTATCAACAAGAAATTCGGCCGCCCCAGAGCGTGGGTAGCTGCCTGAGAGGTTAAATCTATAGTCGAAAGGGGCAGTTGTTTGAGGTACGATGAATGAGCAGCCAGTCGCAGCAGAACAGGAAACTGTGTCGTGCAGTGGTTTCTGGAGACGCGAAGAACGATGGCGCAGGTAGCGTGGCCGAGCGGTCTAAGGCGCTGGTTTAAGGCACCAGTCTCTTCGGAGGCGTGGGTTCGAATCCCACCGCTGCCAATTTTTACTTCTCGTTTTTGTGCATTTGCGGTGTGTTCTCGTGCGGTAGAACGCAGCTCCTGTGACCGCCGCGTCGCGGAGGTAGCGTGGCCGAGCGGTCTAAGGCGCTGGTTTCAGGCACCAGTCTCTTCGGAGGCGTGGGTTCGAATCCCATCGCTGCCAACGTTTTCTGTCTCGAAAACAGGAGCACTGATTGCCCGCCAAGGAAATAGCGCAGCAAAGCGTGAGCGTCGCTTTCTTAAATTGTCGTAGCACAGTGCGTGGTGTAACAACAGCATTCACCGGCGCAGTTTGGTCGCATGATTGCTGGCGTTCGTCTCCACGAGATACGTCCCGAGCATGCCGCTCTACAAAGTGGAAACGTTAATTTTTGCAGTTGTCGTCAAGTAGCTGGTGGACGCTTGCCGTGTTTGTTGGAGGAGCGCTTGTGTCGTTATCCGGTGTCGTCTAGTGGCTGGGATACCTGGCTCTCTCCCACGAGGCCCGGGTTCGATTCCCGGTACCGGAAGTGCACATTTTGTTGCTCCTCTTATGCGACTTGTCCCGACTTTGCTCGACTGACGCTTCGCTGACGCTTGCAGAAATGTACGTTAAGTATGAATCACGGCCACAAGTGACGGCGAGAGAGATGCGACACCTGTCCACCTCTTATCGGGGCACGTACCTGTGGTCAACTGACTTGGAGGACTGCAAGACATTGCCAGGCAGCTAACCACTCTCGTAAGTGTCCTAACAGCGCAGGCACGTTCATTTGCTCATATACATATAACGAAGATCGCGTCTGACACAGTGGGCTGAGCTTTGCTGTGTATCTTGCAGGTGCAGTCGCGACACCTGCTTCCGAGGGTGCCTCCGTGGCCGTGATCGTCTAGTGGTTAGGACATTGCGTTGTGGCCGCAATAACCCAGGTTCGAATCCTGGTCACGGCAATTTTGAAGGTTTTGCCTGGCAGTTGCTGCAATCGTGATAGTCACCCAGTGTTTGAAATCACAATGCTCCCATCATTTTTCACTCATGTTCCGCAGGCCGCAGGTTGCACTACCATTTCATTATCAACAAGAAATTCGGCCGCCCCAGAGCGTGGGTAGCTGCCTGAGAGGTTAAATCTATAGTCGAAAGGGGCAGTTGTTTGAGGTACGATGAATGAGCAGCCAGTCGCAGCAGAACAGGAAACTGTGTCGTGCAGTGGTTTCTGGAGACGCGAAGAACGATGGCGCAGGTAGCGTGGCCGAGCGGTCTAAGGCGCTGGTTTAAGGCACCAGTCTCTTCGGAGGCGTGGGTTCGAATCCCACCGCTGCCAATTTTTACTTCTCGTTTTTGTGCATTTGCGGTGTGTTCTCGTGCGGTAGAACGCAGCTCCTGTGACCGCCGCGTCGCGGAGGTAGCGTGGCCGAGCGGTCTAAGGCGCTGGTTTCAGGCACCAGTCTCTTCGGAGGCGTGGGTTCGAATCCCATCGCTGCCAACGTTTTCTGTCTCGAAAACAGGAGCACTGATTGCCCGCCAAGGAAATAGCGCAGCAAAGCGTGAGCGTCGCTTTCTTAAATTGTCGTAGCACAGTGCGTGGTGTAACAACAGCATTCACCGGCGCAGTTTGGTCGCATGATTGCTGGCGTTCGTCTCCACGAGATACGTCCCGAGCATGCCGCTCTACAAAGTGGAAACGTTAATTTTTGCAGTTGTCGTCAAGTAGCTGGTGGACGCTTGCCGTGTTTGTTGGAGGAGCGCTTGTGTCGTTATCCGGTGTCGTCTAGTGGCTGGGATACCTGGCTCTCTCCCACGAGGCCCGGGTTCGATTCCCGGTACCGGAAGTGCACATTTTGTTGCTCCTCTTATGCGACTTGTCCCGACTTTGCTCGACTGACGCTTCGCTGACGCTTGCAGAAATGTACGTTAAGTATGAATCACGGCCACAAGTGACGGCGAGAGAGATGCGACACCTGTCCACCTCTTATCGGGGCACGTACCTGTGGTCAACTGACTTGGAGGACTGCAAGACATTGCCAGGCAGCTAACCACTCTCGTAAGTGTCCTAACAGCGCAGGCACGTTCATTTGCTCATATACATATAACGAAGATCGCGTCTGACACAGTGGGCTGAGCTTTGCTGTGTATCTTGCAGGTGCAGTCGCGACACCTGCTTCCGAGGGTGCCTCCGTGGCCGTGATCGTCTAGTGGTTAGGACATTGCGTTGTGGCCGCAATAACCCAGGTTCGAATCCTGGTCACGGCAATTTTGAAGGTTTTGCCTGGCAGTTGCTGCAATCGTGATAGTCACCCAGTGTTTGAAATCACAATGCTCCCATCATTTTTCACTCATGTTCCGCAGGCCGCAGGTTGCACTACCATTTCATTATCAACAAGAAATTCGGCCGCCCCAGAGCGTGGGTAGCTGCCTGAGAGGTTAAATCTATAGTCGAAAGGGGCAGTTGTTTGAGGTACGATGAATGAGCAGCCAGTCGCAGCAGAACAGGAAACTGTGTCGTGCAGTGGTTTCTGGAGACGCGAAGAACGATGGCGCAGGTAGCGTGGCCGAGCGGTCTAAGGCGCTGGTTTAAGGCACCAGTCTCTTCGGAGGCGTGGGTTCGAATCCCACCGCTGCCAATTTTTACTTCTCGTTTTTGTGCATTTGCGGTGTGTTCTCGTGCGGTAGAACGCAGCTCCTGTGACCGCCGCGTCGCGGAGGTAGCGTGGCCGAGCGGTCTAAGGCGCTGGTTTCAGGCACCAGTCTCTTCGGAGGCGTGGGTTCGAATCCCATCGCTGCCAACGTTTTCTGTCTCGAAAACAGGAGCACTGATTGCCCGCCAAGGAAATAGCGCAGCAAAGCGTGAGCGTCGCTTTCTTAAATTGTCGTAGCACAGTGCGTGGTGTAACAACAGCATTCACCGGCGCAGTTTGGTCGCATGATTGCTGGCGTTCGTCTCCACGAGATACGTCCCGAGCATGCCGCTCTACAAAGTGGAAACGTTAATTTTTGCAGTTGTCGTCAAGTAGCTGGTGGACGCTTGCCGTGTTTGTTGGAGGAGCGCTTGTGTCGTTATCCGGTGTCGTCTAGTGGCTGGGATACCTGGCTCTCTCCCACGAGGCCCGGGTTCGATTCCCGGTACCGGAAGTGCACATTTTGTTGCTCCTCTTATGCGACTTGTCCCGACTTTGCTCGACTGACGCTTCGCTGACGCTTGCAGAAATGTACGTTAAGTATGAATCACGGCCACAAGTGACGGCGAGAGAGATGCGACACCTGTCCACCTCTTATCGGGGCACGTACCTGTGGTCAACTGACTTGGAGGACTGCAAGACATTGCCAGGCAGCTAACCACTCTCGTAAGTGTCCTAACAGCGCAGGCACGTTCATTTGCTCATATACATATAACGAAGATCGCGTCTGACACAGTGGGCTGAGCTTTGCTGTGTATCTTGCAGGTGCAGTCGCGACACCTGCTTCCGAGGGTGCCTCCGTGGCCGTGATCGTCTAGTGGTTAGGACATTGCGTTGTGGCCGCAATAACCCAGGTTCGAATCCTGGTCACGGCAATTTTGAAGGTTTTGCCTGGCAGTTGCTGCAATCGTGATAGTCACCCAGTGTTTGAAATCACAATGCTCCCATCATTTTTCACTCATGTTCCGCAGGCCGCAGGTTGCACTACCATTTCATTATCAACAAGAAATTCGGCCGCCCCAGAGCGTGGGTAGCTGCCTGAGAGGTTAAATCTATAGTCGAAAGGGGCAGTTGTTTGAGGTACGATGAATGAGCAGCCAGTCGCAGCAGAACAGGAAACTGTGTCGTGCAGTGGTTTCTGGAGACGCGAAGAACGATGGCGCAGGTAGCGTGGCCGAGCGGTCTAAGGCGCTGGTTTAAGGCACCAGTCTCTTCGGAGGCGTGGGTTCGAATCCCACCGCTGCCAATTTTTACTTCTCGTTTTTGTGCATTTGCGGTGTGTTCTCGTGCGGTAGAACGCAGCTCCTGTGACCGCCGCGTCGCGGAGGTAGCGTGGCCGAGCGGTCTAAGGCGCTGGTTTCAGGCACCAGTCTCTTCGGAGGCGTGGGTTCGAATCCCATCGCTGCCAACGTTTTCTGTCTCGAAAACAGGAGCACTGATTGCCCGCCAAGGAAATAGCGCAGCAAAGCGTGAGCGTCGCTTTCTTAAATTGTCGTAGCACAGTGCGTGGTGTAACAACAGCATTCACCGGCGCAGTTTGGTCGCATGATTGCTGGCGTTCGTCTCCACGAGATACGTCCCGAGCATGCCGCTCTACAAAGTGGAAACGTTAATTTTTGCAGTTGTCGTCAAGTAGCTGGTGGACGCTTGCCGTGTTTGTTGGAGGAGCGCTTGTGTCGTTATCCGGTGTCGTCTAGTGGCTGGGATACCTGGCTCTCTCCCACGAGGCCCGGGTTCGATTCCCGGTACCGGAAGTGCACATTTTGTTGCTCCTCTTATGCGACTTGTCCCGACTTTGCTCGACTGACGCTTCGCTGACGCTTGCAGAAATGTACGTTAAGTATGAATCACGGCCACAAGTGACGGCGAGAGAGATGCGACACCTGTCCACCTCTTATCGGGGCACGTACCTGTGGTCAACTGACTTGGAGGACTGCAAGACATTGCCAGGCAGCTAACCACTCTCGTAAGTGTCCTAACAGCGCAGGCACGTTCATTTGCTCATATACATATAACGAAGATCGCGTCTGACACAGTGGGCTGAGCTTTGCTGTGTATCTTGCAGGTGCAGTCGCGACACCTGCTTCCGAGGGTGCCTCCGTGGCCGTGATCGTCTAGTGGTTAGGACATTGCGTTGTGGCCGCAATAACCCAGGTTCGAATCCTGGTCACGGCAATTTTGAAGGTTTTGCCTGGCAGTTGCTGCAATCGTGATAGTCACCCAGTGTTTGAAATCACAATGCTCCCATCATTTTTCACTCATGTTCCGCAGGCCGCAGGTTGCACTACCATTTCATTATCAACAAGAAATTCGGCCGCCCCAGAGCGTGGGTAGCTGCCTGAGAGGTTAAATCTATAGTCGAAAGGGGCAGTTGTTTGAGGTACGATGAATGAGCAGCCAGTCGCAGCAGAACAGGAAACTGTGTCGTGCAGTGGTTTCTGGAGACGCGAAGAACGATGGCGCAGGTAGCGTGGCCGAGCGGTCTAAGGCGCTGGTTTAAGGCACCAGTCTCTTCGGAGGCGTGGGTTCGAATCCCACCGCTGCCAATTTTTACTTCTCGTTTTTGTGCATTTGCGGTGTGTTCTCGTGCGGTAGAACGCAGCTCCTGTGACCGCCGCGTCGCGGAGGTAGCGTGGCCGAGCGGTCTAAGGCGCTGGTTTCAGGCACCAGTCTCTTCGGAGGCGTGGGTTCGAATCCCATCGCTGCCAACGTTTTCTGTCTCGAAAACAGGAGCACTGATTGCCCGCCAAGGAAATAGCGCAGCAAAGCGTGAGCGTCGCTTTCTTAAATTGTCGTAGCACAGTGCGTGGTGTAACAACAGCATTCACCGGCGCAGTTTGGTCGCATGATTGCTGGCGTTCGTCTCCACGAGATACGTCCCGAGCATGCCGCTCTACAAAGTGGAAACGTTAATTTTTGCAGTTGTCGTCAAGTAGCTGGTGGACGCTTGCCGTGTTTGTTGGAGGAGCGCTTGTGTCGTTATCCGGTGTCGTCTAGTGGCTGGGATACCTGGCTCTCTCCCACGAGGCCCGGGTTCGATTCCCGGTACCGGAAGTGCACATTTTGTTGCTCCTCTTATGCGACTTTGCTCGACTGACGCTTCGCTGACGCTTGCAGAAATGTACGTTAAGTATGAATCACGGCCACAAGTGACGGCGAGAGAGATGCGACACCTGTCCACCTCTTATCGGGGCACGTACCTGTGGTCAACTGACTTGGAGGACTGCAAGACATTGCCAGGCAGCTAACCACTCTCGTAAGTGTCCTAACAGCGCAGGCACGTTCATTTGCTCATATACATATAACGAAGATCGCGTCTGACACAGTGGGCTGAGCTTTGCTGTGTATCTTGCAGGTGCAGTCGCGACACCTGCTTCCGAGGGTGCCTCCGTGGCCGTGATCGTCTAGTGGTTAGGACATTGCGTTGTGGCCGCAATAACCCAGGTTCGAATCCTGGTCACGGCAATTTTGAAGGTTTTGCCTGGCAGTTGCTGCAATCGTGATAGTCACCCAGTGTTTGAAATCACAATGCTCCCATCATTTTTCACTCATGTTCCGCAGGCCGCAGGTTGCACTACCATTTCATTATCAACAAGAAATTCGGCCGCCCCAGAGCGTGGGTAGCTGCCTGAGAGGTTAAATCTATAGTCGAAAGGGGCAGTTGTTTGAGGTACGATGAATGAGCAGCCAGTCGCAGCAGAACAGGAAACTGTGTCGTGCAGTGGTTTCTGGAGACGCGAAGAACGATGGCGCAGGTAGCGTGGCCGAGCGGTCTAAGGCGCTGGTTTAAGGCACCAGTCTCTTCGGAGGCGTGGGTTCGAATCCCACCGCTGCCAATTTTTACTTCTCGTTTTTGTGCATTTGCGGTGTGTTCTCGTGCGGTAGAACGCAGCTCCTGTGACCGCCGCGTCGCGGAGGTAGCGTGGCCGAGCGGTCTAAGGCGCTGGTTTCAGGCACCAGTCTCTTCGGAGGCGTGGGTTCGAATCCCATCGCTGCCAACGTTTTCTGTCTCGAAAACAGGAGCACTGATTGCCCGCCAAGGAAATAGCGCAGCAAAGCGTGAGCGTCGCTTTCTTAAATTGTCGTAGCACAGTGCGTGGTGTAACAACAGCATTCACCGGCGCAGTTTGGTCGCATGATTGCTGGCGTTCGTCTCCACGAGATACGTCCCGAGCATGCCGCTCTACAAAGTGGAAACGTTAATTTTTGCAGTTGTCGTCAAGTAGCTGGTGGACGCTTGCCGTGTTTGTTGGAGGAGCGCTTGTGTCGTTATCCGGTGTCGTCTAGTGGCTGGGATACCTGGCTCTCTCCCACGAGGCCCGGGTTCGATTCCCGGTACCGGAAGTGCACATTTTGTTGCTCCTCTTATGCGACTTGTCCCGACTTTGCTCGACTGACGCTTCGCTGACGCTTGCAGAAATGTACGTTAAGTATGAATCACGGCCACAAGTGACGGCGAGAGAGATGCGACACCTGTCCACCTCTTATCGGGGCACGTACCTGTGGTCAACTGACTTGGAGGACTGCAAGACATTGCCAGGCAGCTAACCACTCTCGTAAGTGTCCTAACAGCGCAGGCACGTTCATTTGCTCATATACATATAACGAAGATCGCGTCTGACACAGTGGGCTGAGCTTTGCTGTGTATCTTGCAGGTGCAGTCGCGACACCTGCTTCCGAGGGTGCCTCCGTGGCCGTGATCGTCTAGTGGTTAGGACATTGCGTTGTGGCCGCAATAACCCAGGTTCGAATCCTGGTCACGGCAATTTTGAAGGTTTTGCCTGGCAGTTGCTGCAATCGTGATAGTCACCCAGTGTTTGAAATCACAATGCTCCCATCATTTTTCACTCATGTTCCGCAGGCCGCAGGTTGCACTACCATTTCATTATCAACAAGAAATTCGGCCGCCCCAGAGCGTGGGTAGCTGCCTGAGAGGTTAAATCTATAGTCGAAAGGGGCAGTTGTTTGAGGTACGATGAATGAGCAGCCAGTCGCAGCAGAACAGGAAACTGTGTCGTGCAGTGGTTTCTGGAGACGCGAAGAACGATGGCGCAGGTAGCGTGGCCGAGCGGTCTAAGGCGCTGGTTTAAGGCACCAGTCTCTTCGGAGGCGTGGGTTCGAATCCCACCGCTGCCAATTTTTACTTCTCGTTTTTGTGCATTTGCGGTGTGTTCTCGTGCGGTAGAACGCAGCTCCTGTGACCGCCGCGTCGCGGAGGTAGCGTGGCCGAGCGGTCTAAGGCGCTGGTTTCAGGCACCAGTCTCTTCGGAGGCGTGGGTTCGAATCCCATCGCTGCCAACGTTTTCTGTCTCGAAAACAGGAGCACTGATTGCCCGCCAAGGAAATAGCGCAGCAAAGCGTGAGCGTCGCTTTCTTAAATTGTCGTAGCACAGTGCGTGGTGTAACAACAGCATTCACCGGCGCAGTTTGGTCGCATGATTGCTGGCGTTCGTCTCCACGAGATACGTCCCGAGCATGCCGCTCTACAAAGTGGAAACGTTAATTTTTGCAGTTGTCGTCAAGTAGCTGGTGGACGCTTGCCGTGTTTGTTGGAGGAGCGCTTGTGTCGTTATCCGGTGTCGTCTAGTGGCTGGGATACCTGGCTCTCTCCCACGAGGCCCGGGTTCGATTCCCGGTACCGGAAGTGCACATTTTGTTGCTCCTCTTATGCGACTTGTCCCGACTTTGCTCGACTGACGCTTCGCTGACGCTTGCAGAAATGTACGTTAAGTATGAATCACGGCCACAAGTGACGGCGAGAGAGATGCGACACCTGTCCACCTCTTATCGGGGCACGTACCTGTGGTCAACTGACTTGGAGGACTGCAAGACATTGCCAGGCAGCTAACCACTCTCGTAAGTGTCCTAACAGCGCAGGCACGTTCATTTGCTCATATACATATAACGAAGATCGCGTCTGACACAGTGGGCTGAGCTTTGCTGTGTATCTTGCAGGTGCAGTCGCGACACCTGCTTCCGAGGGTGCCTCCGTGGCCGTGATCGTCTAGTGGTTAGGACATTGCGTTGTGGCCGCAATAACCCAGGTTCGAATCCTGGTCACGGCAATTTTGAAGGTTTTGCCTGGCAGTTGCTGCAATCGTGATAGTCACCCAGTGTTTGAAATCACAATGCTCCCATCATTTTTCACTCATGTTCCGCAGGCCGCAGGTTGCACTACCATTTCATTATCAACAAGAAATTCGGCCGCCCCAGAGCGTGGGTAGCTGCCTGAGAGGTTAAATCTATAGTCGAAAGGGGCAGTTGTTTGAGGTACGATGAATGAGCAGCCAGTCGCAGCAGAACAGGAAACTGTGTCGTGCAGTGGTTTCTGGAGACGCGAAGAACGATGGCGCAGGTAGCGTGGCCGAGCGGTCTAAGGCGCTGGTTTAAGGCACCAGTCTCTTCGGAGGCGTGGGTTCGAATCCCACCGCTGCCAATTTTTACTTCTCGTTTTTGTGCATTTGCGGTGTGTTCTCGTGCGGTAGAACGCAGCTCCTGTGACCGCCGCGTCGCGGAGGTAGCGTGGCCGAGCGGTCTAAGGCGCTGGTTTCAGGCACCAGTCTCTTCGGAGGCGTGGGTTCGAATCCCATCGCTGCCAACGTTTTCTGTCTCGAAAACAGGAGCACTGATTGCCCGCCAAGGAAATAGCGCAGCAAAGCGTGAGCGTCGCTTTCTTAAATTGTCGTAGCACAGTGCGTGGTGTAACAACAGCATTCACCGGCGCAGTTTGGTCGCATGATTGCTGGCGTTCGTCTCCACGAGATACGTCCCGAGCATGCCGCTCTACAAAGTGGAAACGTTAATTTTTGCAGTTGTCGTCAAGTAGCTGGTGGACGCTTGCCGTGTTTGTTGGAGGAGCGCTTGTGTCGTTATCCGGTGTCGTCTAGTGGCTGGGATACCTGGCTCTCTCCCACGAGGCCCGGGTTCGATTCCCGGTACCGGAAGTGCACATTTTGTTGCTCCTCTTATGCGACTTGTCCCGACTTTGCTCGACTGACGCTTCGCTGACGCTTGCAGAAATGTACGTTAAGTATGAATCACGGCCACAAGTGACGGCGAGAGAGATGCGACACCTGTCCACCTCTTATCGGGGCACGTACCTGTGGTCAACTGACTTGGAGGACTGCAAGACATTGCCAGGCAGCTAACCACTCTCGTAAGTGTCCTAACAGCGCAGGCACGTTCATTTGCTCATATACATATAACGAAGATCGCGTCTGACACAGTGGGCTGAGCTTTGCTGTGTATCTTGCAGGTGCAGTCGCGACACCTGCTTCCGAGGGTGCCTCCGTGGCCGTGATCGTCTAGTGGTTAGGACATTGCGTTGTGGCCGCAATAACCCAGGTTCGAATCCTGGTCACGGCAATTTTGAAGGTTTTGCCTGGCAGTTGCTGCAATCGTGATAGTCACCCAGTGTTTGAAATCACAATGCTCCCATCATTTTTCACTCATGTTCCGCAGGCCGCAGGTTGCACTACCATTTCATTATCAACAAGAAATTCGGCCGCCCCAGAGCGTGGGTAGCTGCCTGAGAGGTTAAATCTATAGTCGAAAGGGGCAGTTGTTTGAGGTACGATGAATGAGCAGCCAGTCGCAGCAGAACAGGAAACTGTGTCGTGCAGTGGTTTCTGGAGACGCGAAGAACGATGGCGCAGGTAGCGTGGCCGAGCGGTCTAAGGCGCTGGTTTAAGGCACCAGTCTCTTCGGAGGCGTGGGTTCGAATCCCACCGCTGCCAATTTTTACTTCTCGTTTTTGTGCATTTGCGGTGTGTTCTCGTGCGGTAGAACGCAGCTCCTGTGACCGCCGCGTCGCGGAGGTAGCGTGGCCGAGCGGTCTAAGGCGCTGGTTTCAGGCACCAGTCTCTTCGGAGGCGTGGGTTCGAATCCCATCGCTGCCAACGTTTTCTGTCTCGAAAACAGGAGCACTGATTGCCCGCCAAGGAAATAGCGCAGCAAAGCGTGAGCGTCGCTTTCTTAAATTGTCGTAGCACAGTGCGTGGTGTAACAACAGCATTCACCGGCGCAGTTTGGTCGCATGATTGCTGGCGTTCGTCTCCACGAGATACGTCCCGAGCATGCCGCTCTACAAAGTGGAAACGTTAATTTTTGCAGTTGTCGTCAAGTAGCTGGTGGACGCTTGCCGTGTTTGTTGGAGGAGCGCTTGTGTCGTTATCCGGTGTCGTCTAGTGGCTGGGATACCTGGCTCTCTCCCACGAGGCCCGGGTTCGATTCCCGGTACCGGAAGTGCACATTTTGTTGCTCCTCTTATGCGACTTGTCCCGACTTTGCTCGACTGACGCTTCGCTGACGCTTGCAGAAATGTACGTTAAGTATGAATCACGGCCACAAGTGACGGCGAGAGAGATGCGACACCTGTCCACCTCTTATCGGGGCACGTACCTGTGGTCAACTGACTTGGAGGACTGCAAGACATTGCCAGGCAGCTAACCACTCTCGTAAGTGTCCTAACAGCGCAGGCACGTTCATTTGCTCATATACATATAACGAAGATCGCGTCTGACACAGTGGGCTGAGCTTTGCTGTGTATCTTGCAGGTGCAGTCGCGACACCTGCTTCCGAGGGTGCCTCCGTGGCCGTGATCGTCTAGTGGTTAGGACATTGCGTTGTGGCCGCAATAACCCAGGTTCGAATCCTGGTCACGGCAATTTTGAAGGTTTTGCCTGGCAGTTGCTGCAATCGTGATAGTCACCCAGTGTTTGAAATCACAATGCTCCCATCATTTTTCACTCATGTTCCGCAGGCCGCAGGTTGCACTACCATTTCATTATCAACAAGAAATTCGGCCGCCCCAGAGCGTGGGTAGCTGCCTGAGAGGTTAAATCTATAGTCGAAAGGGGCAGTTGTTTGAGGTACGATGAATGAGCAGCCAGTCGCAGCAGAACAGGAAACTGTGTCGTGCAGTGGTTTCTGGAGACGCGAAGAACGATGGCGCAGGTAGCGTGGCCGAGCGGTCTAAGGCGCTGGTTTAAGGCACCAGTCTCTTCGGAGGCGTGGGTTCGAATCCCACCGCTGCCAATTTTTACTTCTCGTTTTTGTGCATTTGCGGTGTGTTCTCGTGCGGTAGAACGCAGCTCCTGTGACCGCCGCGTCGCGGAGGTAGCGTGGCCGAGCGGTCTAAGGCGCTGGTTTCAGGCACCAGTCTCTTCGGAGGCGTGGGTTCGAATCCCATCGCTGCCAACGTTTTCTGTCTCGAAAACAGGAGCACTGATTGCCCGCCAAGGAAATAGCGCAGCAAAGCGTGAGCGTCGCTTTCTTAAATTGTCGTAGCACAGTGCGTGGTGTAACAACAGCATTCACCGGCGCAGTTTGGTCGCATGATTGCTGGCGTTCGTCTCCACGAGATACGTCCCGAGCATGCCGCTCTACAAAGTGGAAACGTTAATTTTTGCAGTTGTCGTCAAGTAGCTGGTGGACGCTTGCCGTGTTTGTTGGAGGAGCGCTTGTGTCGTTATCCGGTGTCGTCTAGTGGCTGGGATACCTGGCTCTCTCCCACGAGGCCCGGGTTCGATTCCCGGTACCGGAAGTGCACATTTTGTTGCTCCTCTTATGCGACTTGTCCCGACTTTGCTCGACTGACGCTTCGCTGACGCTTGCAGAAATGTACGTTAAGTATGAATCACGGCCACAAGTGACGGCGAGAGAGATGCGACACCTGTCCACCTCTTATCGGGGCACGTACCTGTGGTCAACTGACTTGGAGGACTGCAAGACATTGCCAGGCAGCTAACCACTCTCGTAAGTGTCCTAACAGCGCAGGCACGTTCATTTGCTCATATACATATAACGAAGATCGCGTCTGACACAGTGGGCTGAGCTTTGCTGTGTATCTTGCAGGTGCAGTCGCGACACCTGCTTCCGAGGGTGCCTCCGTGGCCGTGATCGTCTAGTGGTTAGGACATTGCGTTGTGGCCGCAATAACCCAGGTTCGAATCCTGGTCACGGCAATTTTGAAGGTTTTGCCTGGCAGTTGCTGCAATCGTGATAGTCACCCAGTGTTTGAAATCACAATGCTCCCATCATTTTTCACTCATGTTCCGCAGGCCGCAGGTTGCACTACCATTTCATTATCAACAAGAAATTCGGCCGCCCCAGAGCGTGGGTAGCTGCCTGAGAGGTTAAATCTATAGTCGAAAGGGGCAGTTGTTTGAGGTACGATGAATGAGCAGCCAGTCGCAGCAGAACAGGAAACTGTGTCGTGCAGTGGTTTCTGGAGACGCGAAGAACGATGGCGCAGGTAGCGTGGCCGAGCGGTCTAAGGCGCTGGTTTAAGGCACCAGTCTCTTCGGAGGCGTGGGTTCGAATCCCACCGCTGCCAATTTTTACTTCTCGTTTTTGTGCATTTGCGGTGTGTTCTCGTGCGGTAGAACGCAGCTCCTGTGACCGCCGCGTCGCGGAGGTAGCGTGGCCGAGCGGTCTAAGGCGCTGGTTTCAGGCACCAGTCTCTTCGGAGGCGTGGGTTCGAATCCCATCGCTGCCAACGTTTTCTGTCTCGAAAACAGGAGCACTGATTGCCCGCCAAGGAAATAGCGCAGCAAAGCGTGAGCGTCGCTTTCTTAAATTGTCGTAGCACAGTGCGTGGTGTAACAACAGCATTCACCGGCGCAGTTTGGTCGCATGATTGCTGGCGTTCGTCTCCACGAGATACGTCCCGAGCATGCCGCTCTACAAAGTGGAAACGTTAATTTTTGCAGTTGTCGTCAAGTAGCTGGTGGACGCTTGCCGTGTTTGTTGGAGGAGCGCTTGTGTCGTTATCCGGTGTCGTCTAGTGGCTGGGATACCTGGCTCTCTCCCACGAGGCCCGGGTTCGATTCCCGGTACCGGAAGTGCACATTTTGTTGCTCCTCTTATGCGACTTGTCCCGACTTTGCTCGACTGACGCTTCGCTGACGCTTGCAGAAATGTACGTTAAGTATGAATCACGGCCACAAGTGACGGCGAGAGAGATGCGACACCTGTCCACCTCTTATCGGGGCACGTACCTGTGGTCAACTGACTTGGAGGACTGCAAGACATTGCCAGGCAGCTAACCACTCTCGTAAGTGTCCTAACAGCGCAGGCACGTTCATTTGCTCATATACATATAACGAAGATCGCGTCTGACACAGTGGGCTGAGCTTTGCTGTGTATCTTGCAGGTGCAGTCGCGACACCTGCTTCCGAGGGTGCCTCCGTGGCCGTGATCGTCTAGTGGTTAGGACATTGCGTTGTGGCCGCAATAACCCAGGTTCGAATCCTGGTCACGGCAATTTTGAAGGTTTTGCCTGGCAGTTGCTGCAATCGTGATAGTCACCCAGTGTTTGAAATCACAATGCTCCCATCATTTTTCACTCATGTTCCGCAGGCCGCAGGTTGCACTACCATTTCATTATCAACAAGAAATTCGGCCGCCCCAGAGCGTGGGTAGCTGCCTGAGAGGTTAAATCTATAGTCGAAAGGGGCAGTTGTTTGAGGTACGATGAATGAGCAGCCAGTCGCAGCAGAACAGGAAACTGTGTCGTGCAGTGGTTTCTGGAGACGCGAAGAACGATGGCGCAGGTAGCGTGGCCGAGCGGTCTAAGGCGCTGGTTTAAGGCACCAGTCTCTTCGGAGGCGTGGGTTCGAATCCCACCGCTGCCAATTTTTACTTCTCGTTTTTGTGCATTTGCGGTGTGTTCTCGTGCGGTAGAACGCAGCTCCTGTGACCGCCGCGTCGCGGAGGTAGCGTGGCCGAGCGGTCTAAGGCGCTGGTTTCAGGCACCAGTCTCTTCGGAGGCGTGGGTTCGAATCCCATCGCTGCCAACGTTTTCTGTCTCGAAAACAGGAGCACTGATTGCCCGCCAAGGAAATAGCGCAGCAAAGCGTGAGCGTCGCTTTCTTAAATTGTCGTAGCACAGTGCGTGGTGTAACAACAGCATTCACCGGCGCAGTTTGGTCGCATGATTGCTGGCGTTCGTCTCCACGAGATACGTCCCGAGCATGCCGCTCTACAAAGTGGAAACGTTAATTTTTGCAGTTGTCGTCAAGTAGCTGGTGGACGCTTGCCGTGTTTGTTGGAGGAGCGCTTGTGTCGTTATCCGGTGTCGTCTAGTGGCTGGGATACCTGGCTCTCTCCCACGAGGCCCGGGTTCGATTCCCGGTACCGGAAGTGCACATTTTGTTGCTCCTCTTATGCGACTTGTCCCGACTTTGCTCGACTGACGCTTCGCTGACGCTTGCAGAAATGTACGTTAAGTATGAATCACGGCCACAAGTGACGGCGAGAGAGATGCGACACCTGTCCACCTCTTATCGGGGCACGTACCTGTGGTCAACTGACTTGGAGGACTGCAAGACATTGCCAGGCAGCTAACCACTCTCGTAAGTGTCCTAACAGCGCAGGCACGTTCATTTGCTCATATACATATAACGAAGATCGCGTCTGACACAGTGGGCTGAGCTTTGCTGTGTATCTTGCAGGTGCAGTCGCGACACCTGCTTCCGAGGGTGCCTCCGTGGCCGTGATCGTCTAGTGGTTAGGACATTGCGTTGTGGCCGCAATAACCCAGGTTCGAATCCTGGTCACGGCAATTTTGAAGGTTTTGCCTGGCAGTTGCTGCAATCGTGATAGTCACCCAGTGTTTGAAATCACAATGCTCCCATCATTTTTCACTCATGTTCCGCAGGCCGCAGGTTGCACTACCATTTCATTATCAACAAGAAATTCGGCCGCCCCAGAGCGTGGGTAGCTGCCTGAGAGGTTAAATCTATAGTCGAAAGGGGCAGTTGTTTGAGGTACGATGAATGAGCAGCCAGTCGCAGCAGAACAGGAAACTGTGTCGTGCAGTGGTTTCTGGAGACGCGAAGAACGATGGCGCAGGTAGCGTGGCCGAGCGGTCTAAGGCGCTGGTTTAAGGCACCAGTCTCTTCGGAGGCGTGGGTTCGAATCCCACCGCTGCCAATTTTTACTTCTCGTTTTTGTGCATTTGCGGTGTGTTCTCGTGCGGTAGAACGCAGCTCCTGTGACCGCCGCGTCGCGGAGGTAGCGTGGCCGAGCGGTCTAAGGCGCTGGTTTCAGGCACCAGTCTCTTCGGAGGCGTGGGTTCGAATCCCATCGCTGCCAACGTTTTCTGTCTCGAAAACAGGAGCACTGATTGCCCGCCAAGGAAATAGCGCAGCAAAGCGTGAGCGTCGCTTTCTTAAATTGTCGTAGCACAGTGCGTGGTGTAACAACAGCATTCACCAGCGCAGTTTGGTCGCATGATTGCTGGCGTTCGTCTCCACGAGATACGTCCCGAGCATGCCGCTCTACAAAGTGGAAACGTTAATTTTTGCAGTTGTCGTCAAGTAGCTGGTGGACGCTTGCCGTGTTTGTTGGAGGAGCGCTTGTGTCGTTATCCGGTGTCGTCTAGTGGCTGGGATACCTGGCTCTCTCCCACGAGGCCCGGGTTCGATTCCCGGTACCGGAAGTGCACATTTTGTTGCTCCTCTTATGCGACTTGTCCCGACTTTGCTCGACTGACGCTTCGCTGACGCTTGCAGAAATGTACGTTAAGTATGAATCACGGCCACAAGTGACGGCGAGAGAGATGCGACACCTGTCCACCTCTTATCGGGGCACGTACCTGTGGTCAACTGACTTGGAGGACTGCAAGACATTGCCAGGCAGCTAACCACTCTCGTAAGTGTCCTAACAGCGCAGGCACGTTCATTTGCTCATATACATATAACGAAGATCGCGTCTGACACAGTGGGCTGAGCTTTGCTGTGTATCTTGCAGGTGCAGTCGCGACACCTGCTTCCGAGGGTGCCTCCGTGGCCGTGATCGTCTAGTGGTTAGGACATTGCGTTGTGGCCGCAATAACCCAGGTTCGAATCCTGGTCACGGCAATTTTGAAGGTTTTGCCTGGCAGTTGCTGCAATCGTGATAGTCACCCAGTGTTTGAAATCACAATGCTCCCATCATTTTTCACTCATGTTCCGCAGGCCGCAGGTTGCACTACCATTTCATTATCAACAAGAAATTCGGCCGCCCCAGAGCGTGGGTAGCTGCCTGAGAGGTTAAATCTATAGTCGAAAGGGGCAGTTGTTTGAGGTACGATGAATGAGCAGCCAGTCGCAGCAGAACAGGAAACTGTGTCGTGCAGTGGTTTCTGGAGACGCGAAGAACGATGGCGCAGGTAGCGTGGCCGAGCGGTCTAAGGCGCTGGTTTAAGGCACCAGTCTCTTCGGAGGCGTGGGTTCGAATCCCACCGCTGCCAATTTTTACTTCTCGTTTTTGTGCATTTGCGGTGTGTTCTCGTGCGGTAGAACGCAGCTCCTGTGACCGCCGCGTCGCGGAGGTAGCGTGGCCGAGCGGTCTAAGGCGCTGGTTTCAGGCACCAGTCTCTTCGGAGGCGTGGGTTCGAATCCCATCGCTGCCAACGTTTTCTGTCTCGAAAACAGGAGCACTGATTGCCCGCCAAGGAAATAGCGCAGCAAAGCGTGAGCGTCGCTTTCTTAAATTGTCGTAGCACAGTGCGTGGTGTAACAACAGCATTCACCGGCGCAGTTTGGTCGCATGATTGCTGGCGTTCGTCTCCACGAGATACGTCCCGAGCATGCCGCTCTACAAAGTGGAAACGTTAATTTTTGCAGTTGTCGTCAAGTAGCTGGTGGACGCTTGCCGTGTTTGTTGGAGGAGCGCTTGTGTCGTTATCCGGTGTCGTCTAGTGGCTGGGATACCTGGCTCTCTCCCACGAGGCCCGGGTTCGATTCCCGGTACCGGAAGTGCACATTTTGTTGCTCCTCTTATGCGACTTGTCCCGACTTTGCTCGACTGACGCTTCGCTGACGCTTGCAGAAATGTACGTTAAGTATGAATCACGGCCACAAGTGACGGCGAGAGAGATGCGACACCTGTCCACCTCTTATCGGGGCACGTACCTGTGGTCAACTGACTTGGAGGACTGCAAGACATTGCCAGGCAGCTAACCACTCTCGTAAGTGTCCTAACAGCGCAGGCACGTTCATTTGCTCATATACATATAACGAAGATCGCGTCTGACACAGTGGGCTGAGCTTTGCTGTGTATCTTGCAGGTGCAGTCGCGACACCTGCTTCCGAGGGTGCCTCCGTGGCCGTGATCGTCTAGTGGTTAGGACATTGCGTTGTGGCCGCAATAACCCAGGTTCGAATCCTGGTCACGGCAATTTTGAAGGTTTTGCCTGGCAGTTGCTGCAATCGTGATAGTCACCCAGTGTTTGAAATCACAATGCTCCCATCATTTTTCACTCATGTTCCGCAGGCCGCAGGTTGCACTACCATTTCATTATCAACAAGAAATTCGGCCGCCCCAGAGCGTGGGTAGCTGCCTGAGAGGTTAAATCTATAGTCGAAAGGGGCAGTTGTTTGAGGTACGATGAATGAGCAGCCAGTCGCAGCAGAACAGGAAACTGTGTCGTGCAGTGGTTTCTGGAGACGCGAAGAACGATGGCGCAGGTAGCGTGGCCGAGCGGTCTAAGGCGCTGGTTTAAGGCACCAGTCTCTTCGGAGGCGTGGGTTCGAATCCCACCGCTGCCAATTTTTACTTCTCGTTTTTGTGCATTTGCGGTGTGTTCTCGTGCGGTAGAACGCAGCTCCTGTGACCGCCGCGTCGCGGAGGTAGCGTGGCCGAGCGGTCTAAGGCGCTGGTTTCAGGCACCAGTCTCTTCGGAGGCGTGGGTTCGAATCCCATCGCTGCCAACGTTTTCTGTCTCGAAAACAGGAGCACTGATTGCCCGCCAAGGAAATAGCGCAGCGAAGCGTGAGCGTCGCTTTCTTAAATTGTCGTAGCACAGTGCGTGGTGTAACAACAGCATTCACCGGCGCAGTTTGGTCGCATGATTGCTGGCGTTCGTCTCCACGAGATACGTCCCGAGCATGCCGCTCTACAAAGTGGAAACGTTAATTTTTGCAGTTGTCGTCAAGTAGCTGGTGGACGCTTGCCGTGTTTGTTGGAGGAGCGCTTGTGTCGTTATCCGGTGTCGTCTAGTGGCTGGGATACCTGGCTCTCTCCCACGAGGCCCGGGTTCGATTCCCGGTACCGGAAGTGCACATTTTGTTGCTCCTCTTATGCGACTTGTCCCGACTTTGCTCGACTGACGCTTCGCTGACGCTTGCAGAAATGTACGTTAAGTATGAATCACGGCCACAAGTGACGGCGAGAGAGATGCGACACCTGTCCACCTCTTATCGGGGCACGTACCTGTGGTCAACTGACTTGGAGGACTGCAAGACATTGCCAGGCAGCTAACCACTCTCGTAAGTGTCCTAACAGCGCAGGCACGTTCATTTGCTCATATACATATAACGAAGATCGCGTCTGACACAGTGGGCTGAGCTTTGCTGTGTATCTTGCAGGTGCAGTCGCGACACCTGCTTCCGAGGGTGCCTCCGTGGCCGTGATCGTCTAGTGGTTAGGACATTGCGTTGTGGCCGCAATAACCCAGGTTCGAATCCTGGTCACGGCAATTTTGAAGGTTTTGCCTGGCAGTTGCTGCAATCGTGATAGTCACCCAGTGTTTGAAATCACAATGCTCCCATCATTTTTCACTCATGTTCCGCAGGCCGCAGGTTGCACTACCATTTCATTATCAACAAGAAATTCGGCCGCCCCAGAGCGTGGGTAGCTGCCTGAGAGGTTAAATCTATAGTCGAAAGGGGCAGTTGTTTGAGGTACGATGAATGAGCAGCCAGTCGCAGCAGAACAGGAAACTGTGTCGTGCAGTGGTTTCTGGAGACGCGAAGAACGATGGCGCAGGTAGCGTGGCCGAGCGGTCTAAGGCGCTGGTTTAAGGCACCAGTCTCTTCGGAGGCGTGGGTTCGAATCCCACCGCTGCCAATTTTTACTTCTCGTTTTTGTGCATTTGCGGTGTGTTCTCGTGCGGTAGAACGCAGCTCCTGTGACCGCCGCGTCGCGGAGGTAGCGTGGCCGAGCGGTCTAAGGCGCTGGTTTCAGGCACCAGTCTCTTCGGAGGCGTGGGTTCGAATCCCATCGCTGCCAACGTTTTCTGTCTCGAAAACAGGAGCACTGATTGCCCGCCAAGGAAATAGCGCAGCAAAGCGTGAGCGTCGCTTTCTTAAATTGTCGTAGCACAGTGCGTGGTGTAACAACAGCATTCACCGGCGCAGTTTGGTCGCATGATTGCTGGCGTTCGTCTCCACGAGATACGTCCCGAGCATGCCGCTCTACAAAGTGGAAACGTTAATTTTTGCAGTTGTCGTCAAGTAGCTGGTGGACGCTTGCCGTGTTTGTTGGAGGAGCGCTTGTGTCGTTATCCGGTGTCGTCTAGTGGCTGGGATACCTGGCTCTCTCCCACGAGGCCCGGGTTCGATTCCCGGTACCGGAAGTGCACATTTTGTTGCTCCTCTTATGCGACTTGTCCCGACTTTGCTCGACTGACGCTTCGCTGACGCTTGCAGAAATGTACGTTAAGTATGAATCACGGCCACAAGTGACGGCGAGAGAGATGCGACACCTGTCCACCTCTTATCGGGGCACGTACCTGTGGTCAACTGACTTGGAGGACTGCAAGACATTGCCAGGCAGCTAACCACTCTCGTAAGTGTCCTAACAGCGCAGGCACGTTCATTTGCTCATATACATATAACGAAGATCGCGTCTGACACAGTGGGCTGAGCTTTGCTGTGTATCTTGCAGGTGCAGTCGCGACACCTGCTTCCGAGGGTGCCTCCGTGGCCGTGATCGTCTAGTGGTTAGGACATTGCGTTGTGGCCGCAATAACCCAGGTTCGAATCCTGGTCACGGCAATTTTGAAGGTTTTGCCTGGCAGTTGCTGCAATCGTGATAGTCACCCAGTGTTTGAAATCACAATGCTCCCATCATTTTTCACTCATGTTCCGCAGGCCGCAGGTTGCACTACCATTTCATTATCAACAAGAAATTCGGCCGCCCCAGAGCGTGGGTAGCTGCCTGAGAGGTTAAATCTATAGTCGAAAGGGGCAGTTGTTTGAGGTACGATGAATGAGCAGCCAGTCGCAGCAGAACAGGAAACTGTGTCGTGCAGTGGTTTCTGGAGACGCGAAGAACGATGGCGCAGGTAGCGTGGCCGAGCGGTCTAAGGCGCTGGTTTAAGGCACCAGTCTCTTCGGAGGCGTGGGTTCGAATCCCACCGCTGCCAATTTTTACTTCTCGTTTTTGTGCATTTGCGGTGTGTTCTCGTGCGGTAGAACGCAGCTCCTGTGACCGCCGCGTCGCGGAGGTAGCGTGGCCGAGCGGTCTAAGGCGCTGGTTTCAGGCACCAGTCTCTTCGGAGGCGTGGGTTCGAATCCCATCGCTGCCAACGTTTTCTGTCTCGAAAACAGGAGCACTGATTGCCCGCCAAGGAAATAGCGCAGCGAAGCGTGAGCGTCGCTTTCTTAAATTGTCGTAGCACAGTGCGTGGTGTAACAACAGCATTCACCGGCGCAGTTTGGTCGCATGATTGCTGGCGTTCGTCTCCACGAGATACGTCCCGAGCATGCCGCTCTACAAAGTGGAAACGTTAATTTTTGCAGTTGTCGTCAAGTAGCTGGTGGACGCTTGCCGTGTTTGTTGGAGGAGCGCTTGTGTCGTTATCCGGTGTCGTCTAGTGGCTGGGATACCTGGCTCTCTCCCACGAGGCCCGGGTTCGATTCCCGGTACCGGAAGTGCACATTTTGTTGCTCCTCTTATGCGACTTGTCCCGACTTTGCTCGACTGACGCTTCGCTGACGCTTGCAGAAATGTACGTTAAGTATGAATCACGGCCACAAGTGACGGCGAGAGAGATGCGACACCTGTCCACCTCTTATCGGGGCACGTACCTGTGGTCAACTGACTTGGAGGACTGCAAGACATTGCCAGGCAGCTAACCACTCTCGTAAGTGTCCTAACAGCGCAGGCACGTTCATTTGCTCATATACATATAACGAAGATCGCGTCTGACACAGTGGGCTGAGCTTTGCTGTGTATCTTGCAGGTGCAGTCGCGACACCTGCTTCCGAGGGTGCCTCCGTGGCCGTGATCGTCTAGTGGTTAGGACATTGCGTTGTGGCCGCAATAACCCAGGTTCGAATCCTGGTCACGGCAATTTTGAAGGTTTTGCCTGGCAGTTGCTGCAATCGTGATAGTCACCCAGTGTTTGAAATCACAATGCTCCCATCATTTTTCACTCATGTTCCGCAGGCCGCAGGTTGCACTACCATTTCATTATCAACAAGAAATTCGGCCGCCCCAGAGCGTGGGTAGCTGCCTGAGAGGTTAAATCTATAGTCGAAAGGGGCAGTTGTTTGAGGTACGATGAATGAGCAGCCAGTCGCAGCAGAACAGGAAACTGTGTCGTGCAGTGGTTTCTGGAGACGCGAAGAACGATGGCGCAGGTAGCGTGGCCGAGCGGTCTAAGGCGCTGGTTTAAGGCACCAGTCTCTTCGGAGGCGTGGGTTCGAATCCCACCGCTGCCAATTTTTACTTCTCGTTTTTGTGCATTTGCGGTGTGTTCTCGTGCGGTAGAACGCAGCTCCTGTGACCGCCGCGTCGCGGAGGTAGCGTGGCCGAGCGGTCTAAGGCGCTGGTTTCAGGCACCAGTCTCTTCGGAGGCGTGGGTTCGAATCCCATCGCTGCCAACGTTTTCTGTCTCGAAAACAGGAGCACTGATTGCCCGCCAAGGAAATAGCGCAGCAAAGCGTGAGCGTCGCTTTCTTAAATTGTCGTAGCACAGTGCGTGGTGTAACAACAGCATTCACCGGCGCAGTTTGGTCGCATGATTGCTGGCGTTCGTCTCCACGAGATACGTCCCGAGCATGCCGCTCTACAAAGTGGAAACGTTAATTTTTGCAGTTGTCGTCAAGTAGCTGGTGGACGCTTGCCGTGTTTGTTGGAGGAGCGCTTGTGTCGTTATCCGGTGTCGTCTAGTGGCTGGGATACCTGGCTCTCTCCCACGAGGCCCGGGTTCGATTCCCGGTACCGGAAGTGCACATTTTGTTGCTCCTCTTATGCGACTTGTCCCGACTTTGCTCGACTGACGCTTCGCTGACGCTTGCAGAAATGTACGTTAAGTATGAATCACGGCCACAAGTGACGGCGAGAGAGATGCGACACCTGTCCACCTCTTATCGGGGCACGTACCTGTGGTCAACTGACTTGGAGGACTGCAAGACATTGCCAGGCAGCTAACCACTCTCGTAAGTGTCCTAACAGCGCAGGCACGTTCATTTGCTCATATACATATAACGAAGATCGCGTCTGACACAGTGGGCTGAGCTTTGCTGTGTATCTTGCAGGTGCAGTCGCGACACCTGCTTCCGAGGGTGCCTCCGTGGCCGTGATCGTCTAGTGGTTAGGACATTGCGTTGTGGCCGCAATAACCCAGGTTCGAATCCTGGTCACGGCAATTTTGAAGGTTTTGCCTGGCAGTTGCTGCAATCGTGATAGTCACCCAGTGTTTGAAATCACAATGCTCCCATCATTTTTCACTCATGTTCCGCAGGCCGCAGGTTGCACTACCATTTCATTATCAACAAGAAATTCGGCCGCCCCAGAGCGTGGGTAGCTGCCTGAGAGGTTAAATCTATAGTCGAAAGGGGCAGTTGTTTGAGGTACGATGAATGAGCAGCCAGTCGCAGCAGAACAGGAAACTGTGTCGTGCAGTGGTTTCTGGAGACGCGAAGAACGATGGCGCAGGTAGCGTGGCCGAGCGGTCTAAGGCGCTGGTTTAAGGCACCAGTCTCTTCGGAGGCGTGGGTTCGAATCCCACCGCTGCCAATTTTTACTTCTCGTTTTTGTGCATTTGCGGTGTGTTCTCGTGCGGTAGAACGCAGCTCCTGTGACCGCCGCGTCGCGGAGGTAGCGTGGCCGAGCGGTCTAAGGCGCTGGTTTCAGGCACCAGTCTCTTCGGAGGCGTGGGTTCGAATCCCATCGCTGCCAACGTTTTCTGTCTCGAAAACAGGAGCACTGATTGCCCGCCAAGGAAATAGCGCAGCGAAGCGTGAGCGTCGCTTTCTTAAATTGTCGTAGCACAGTGCGTGGTGTAACAACAGCATTCACCGGCGCAGTTTGGTCGCATGATTGCTGGCGTTCGTCTCCACGAGATACGTCCCGAGCATGCCGCTCTACAAAGTGGAAACGTTAATTTTTGCAGTTGTCGTCAAGTAGCTGGTGGACGCTTGCCGTGTTTGTTGGAGGAGCGCTTGTGTCGTTATCCGGTGTCGTCTAGTGGCTGGGATACCTGGCTCTCTCCCACGAGGCCCGGGTTCGATTCCCGGTACCGGAAGTGCACATTTTGTTGCTCCTCTTATGCGACTTGTCCCGACTTTGCTCGACTGACGCTTCGCTGACGCTTGCAGAAATGTACGTTAAGTATGAATCACGGCCACAAGTGACGGCGAGAGAGATGCGACACCTGTCCACCTCTTATCGGGGCACGTACCTGTGGTCAACTGACTTGGAGGACTGCAAGACATTGCCAGGCAGCTAACCACTCTCGTAAGTGTCCTAACAGCGCAGGCACGTTCATTTGCTCATATACATATAACGAAGATCGCGTCTGACACAGTGGGCTGAGCTTTGCTGTGTATCTTGCAGGTGCAGTCGCGACACCTGCTTCCGAGGGTGCCTCCGTGGCCGTGATCGTCTAGTGGTTAGGACATTGCGTTGTGGCCGCAATAACCCAGGTTCGAATCCTGGTCACGGCAATTTTGAAGGTTTTGCCTGGCAGTTGCTGCAATCGTGATAGTCACCCAGTGTTTGAAATCACAATGCTCCCATCATTTTTCACTCATGTTCCGCAGGCCGCAGGTTGCACTACCATTTCATTATCAACAAGAAATTCGGCCGCCCCAGAGCGTGGGTAGCTGCCTGAGAGGTTAAATCTATAGTCGAAAGGGGCAGTTGTTTGAGGTACGATGAATGAGCAGCCAGTCGCAGCAGAACAGGAAACTGTGTCGTGCAGTGGTTTCTGGAGACGCGAAGAACGATGGCGCAGGTAGCGTGGCCGAGCGGTCTAAGGCGCTGGTTTAAGGCACCAGTCTCTTCGGAGGCGTGGGTTCGAATCCCACCGCTGCCAATTTTTACTTCTCGTTTTTGTGCATTTGCGGTGTGTTCTCGTGCGGTAGAACGCAGCTCCTGTGACCGCCGCGTCGCGGAGGTAGCGTGGCCGAGCGGTCTAAGGCGCTGGTTTCAGGCACCAGTCTCTTCGGAGGCGTGGGTTCGAATCCCATCGCTGCCAACGTTTTCTGTCTCGAAAACAGGAGCACTGATTGCCCGCCAAGGAAATAGCGCAGCAAAGCGTGAGCGTCGCTTTCTTAAATTGTCGTAGCACAGTGCGTGGTGTAACAACAGCATTCACCGGCGCAGTTTGGTCGCATGATTGCTGGCGTTCGTCTCCACGAGATACGTCCCGAGCATGCCGCTCTACAAAGTGGAAACGTTAATTTTTGCAGTTGTCGTCAAGTAGCTGGTGGACGCTTGCCGTGTTTGTTGGAGGAGCGCTTGTGTCGTTATCCGGTGTCGTCTAGTGGCTGGGATACCTGGCTCTCTCCCACGAGGCCCGGGTTCGATTCCCGGTACCGGAAGTGCACATTTTGTTGCTCCTCTTATGCGACTTGTCCCGACTTTGCTCGACTGACGCTTCGCTGACGCTTGCAGAAATGTACGTTAAGTATGAATCACGGCCACAAGTGACGGCGAGAGAGATGCGACACCTGTCCACCTCTTATCGGGGCACGTACCTGTGGTCAACTGACTTGGAGGACTGCAAGACATTGCCAGGCAGCTAACCACTCTCGTAAGTGTCCTAACAGCGCAGGCACGTTCATTTGCTCATATACATATAACGAAGATCGCGTCTGACACAGTGGGCTGAGCTTTGCTGTGTATCTTGCAGGTGCAGTCGCGACACCTGCTTCCGAGGGTGCCTCCGTGGCCGTGATCGTCTAGTGGTTAGGACATTGCGTTGTGGCCGCAATAACCCAGGTTCGAATCCTGGTCACGGCAATTTTGAAGGTTTTGCCTGGCAGTTGCTGCAATCGTGATAGTCACCCAGTGTTTGAAATCACAATGCTCCCATCATTTTTCACTCATGTTCCGCAGGCCGCAGGTTGCACTACCATTTCATTATCAACAAGAAATTCGGCCGCCCCAGAGCGTGGGTAGCTGCCTGAGAGGTTAAATCTATAGTCGAAAGGGGCAGTTGTTTGAGGTACGATGAATGAGCAGCCAGTCGCAGCAGAACAGGAAACTGTGTCGTGCAGTGGTTTCTGGAGACGCGAAGAACGATGGCGCAGGTAGCGTGGCCGAGCGGTCTAAGGCGCTGGTTTAAGGCACCAGTCTCTTCGGAGGCGTGGGTTCGAATCCCACCGCTGCCAATTTTTACTTCTCGTTTTTGTGCATTTGCGGTGTGTTCTCGTGCGGTAGAACGCAGCTCCTGTGACCGCCGCGTCGCGGAGGTAGCGTGGCCGAGCGGTCTAAGGCGCTGGTTTCAGGCACCAGTCTCTTCGGAGGCGTGGGTTCGAATCCCATCGCTGCCAACGTTTTCTGTCTCGAAAACAGGAGCACTGATTGCCCGCCAAGGAAATAGCGCAGCGAAGCGTGAGCGTCGCTTTCTTAAATTGTCGTAGCACAGTGCGTGGTGTAACAACAGCATTCACCGGCGCAGTTTGGTCGCATGATTGCTGGCGTTCGTCTCCACGAGATACGTCCCGAGCATGCCGCTCTACAAAGTGGAAACGTTAATTTTTGCAGTTGTCGTCAAGTAGCTGGTGGACGCTTGCCGTGTTTGTTGGAGGAGCGCTTGTGTCGTTATCCGGTGTCGTCTAGTGGCTGGGATACCTGGCTCTCTCCCACGAGGCCCGGGTTCGATTCCCGGTACCGGAAGTGCACATTTTGTTGCTCCTCTTATGCGACTTGTCCCGACTTTGCTCGACTGACGCTTCGCTGACGCTTGCAGAAATGTACGTTAAGTATGAATCACGGCCACAAGTGACGGCGAGAGAGATGCGACACCTGTCCACCTCTTATCGGGGGCACGTACCTGTGGTCAACTGACTTGGAGGACTGCAAGACATTGCCAGGCAGCTAACCACTCTCGTAAGTGTCCTAACAGCGCAGGCACGTTCATTTGCTCATATACATATAACGAAGATCGCGTCTGACACAGTGGGCTGAGCTTTGCTGTGTATCTTGCAGGTGCAGTCGCGACACCTGCTTCCGAGGGTGCCTCCGTGGCCGTGATCGTCTAGTGGTTAGGACATTGCGTTGTGGCCGCAATAACCCAGGTTCGAATCCTGGTCACGGCAATTTTGAAGGTTTTGCCTGGCAGTTGCTGCAATCGTGATAGTCACCCAGTGTTTGAAATCACAATGCTCCCATCATTTTTCACTCATGTTCCGCAGGCCGCAGGTTGCACTACCATTTCATTATCAACAAGAAATTCGGCCGCCCCAGAGCGTGGGTAGCTGCCTGAGAGGTTAAATCTATAGTCGAAAGGGGCAGTTGTTTGAGGTACGATGAATGAGCAGCCAGTCGCAGCAGAACAGGAAACTGTGTCGTGCAGTGGTTTCTGGAGACGCGAAGAACGATGGCGCAGGTAGCGTGGCCGAGCGGTCTAAGGCGCTGGTTTTAAGGCACCAGTCTCTTCGGAGGCGTGGGTTCGAATCCCACCGCTGCCAATTTTTACTTCTCGTTTTTGTGCATTTGCGGTGTGTTCTCGTGCGGTAGAACGCAGCTCCTGTGACCGCCGCGTCGCGGAGGTAGCGTGGCCGAGCGGTCTAAGGCGCTGGTTTCAGGCACCAGTCTCTTCGGAGGCGTGGGTTCGAATCCCATCGCTGCCAACGTTTTCTGTCTCGAAAACAGGAGCACTGATTGCCCGCCAAGGAAATAGCGCAGCGAAGCGTGAGCGTCGCTTTCTTAAATTGTCGTAGCACAGTGCGTGGTGTAACAACAGCATTCACCGGCGCAGTTTGGTCGCATGATTGCTGGCGTTCGTCTCCACGAGATACGTCCCGAGCATGCCGCTCTACAAAGTGGAAACGTTAATTTTTGCAGTTGTCGTCAAGTAGCTGGTGGACGCTTGCCGTGTTTGTTGGAGGAGCGCTTGTGTCGTTATCCGGTGTCGTCTAGTGGCTGGGATACCTGGCTCTCTCCCACGAGGCCCGGGTTCGATTCCCGGTACCGGAAGTGCACATTTTGTTGCTCCTCTTATGCGACTTGTCCCGACTTTGCTCGACTGACGCTTCGCTGACGCTTGCAGAAATGTACGTTAAGTATGAATCACGGCCACAAGTGACGGCGAGAGAGATGCGACACCTGTCCACCTCTTATCGGGGCACGTACCTGTGGTCAACTGACTTGGAGGACTGCAAGACATTGCCAGGCAGCTAACCACTCTCGTAAGTGTCCTAACAGCGCAGGCACGTTCATTTGCTCATATACATATAACGAAGATCGCGTCTGACACAGTGGGCTGAGCTTTGCTGTGTATCTTGCAGGTGCAGTCGCGACACCTGCTTCCGAGGGTGCCTCCGTGGCCGTGATCGTCTAGTGGTTAGGACATTGCGTTGTGGCCGCAATAACCCAGGTTCGAATCCTGGTCACGGCAATTTTGAAGGTTTTGCCTGGCAGTTGCTGCAATCGTGATAGTCACCCAGTGTTTGAAATCACAATGCTCCCATCATTTTTCACTCATGTTCCGCAGGCCGCAGGTTGCACTACCATTTCATTATCAACAAGAAATTCGGCCGCCCCAGAGCGTGGGTAGCTGCCTGAGAGGTTAAATCTATAGTCGAAAGGGGCAGTTGTTTGAGGTACGATGAATGAGCAGCCAGTCGCAGCAGAACAGGAAACTGTGTCGTGCAGTGGTTTCTGGAGACGCGAAGAACGATGGCGCAGGTAGCGTGGCCGAGCGGTCTAAGGCGCTGGTTTAAGGCACCAGTCTCTTCGGAGGCGTGGGTTCGAATCCCACCGCTGCCAATTTTTACTTCTCGTTTTTGTGCATTTGCGGTGTGTTCTCGTGCGGTAGAACGCAGCTCCTGTGACCGCCGCGTCGCGGAGGTAGCGTGGCCGAGCGGTCTAAGGCGCTGGTTTCAGGCACCAGTCTCTTCGGAGGCGTGGGTTCGAATCCCATCGCTGCCAACGTTTTCTGTCTCGAAAACAGGAGCACTGATTGCCCGCCAAGGAAATAGCGCAGCGAAGCGTGAGCGTCGCTTTCTTAAATTGTCGTAGCACAGTGCGTGGTGTAACAACAGCATTCACCGGCGCAGTTTGGTCGCATGATTGCTGGCGTTCGTCTCCACGAGATACGTCCGAGCATGCCGCTCTACAAAGTGGAAACGTTAATTTTTGCAGTTGTCGTCAAGTAGCTGGTGGACGCTTGCCGTGTTTGTTGGAGGAGCGCTTGTGTCGTTATCCGGTGTCGTCTAGTGGCTGGGATACCTGGCTCTCTCCCACGAGGCCCGGGTTCGATTCCCGGTACCGGAAGTGCACATTTTGTTGCTC